>NC_053416.1:26687294-26987294 GCF_016859285.1 Xiphias gladius | reverse complement strand
CACATCAGCATTCCCTTGCCCTGCAATATTTTATTGATTTTTGGTCAGCTTGGTGTTATGAAAATGAACAGAAAGAAAATGGGAAAGGTATGTGGTGAAAATCTCTGCTTTCACTGAACAGCAAACTTGTGTGTTTCCTCTGAGGTGCTGTGCATTGATTGCCTCAATACCACACTTACTCATTGATCCACTGCCACCCCCTCCTTCTCTCTCTTTTTTTCTCCTCCCTCAGACTTGATTCAGTGCACAAATGAGATGAATGTGAACATCCCTCAGCTGGCTGACACACTGTTTGAGAGGACCACTAACACCAGCTGGGTGGTTGTCTTCAAGTCCCTCACCACCACACACCATCTGATGGTCTATGGCAATGAGGTCAGGAGTTGACCACTGTTCTCCACCTTTGCTGAACTGGAAGATTAGGGAGATTTTTTGTTAAATAACTTATGTGATAAAGGTTTAACCCATGTACACTGACAACATGCTGTACATTATATTGTGTTTTGGTATGAGGTAGCTTAGTATCATTTAATAGTAGTGCACTAAAATGTTACACACCCACAAGTAAAGCTGTTCATTGTGCAACAGTTAGCTGGTTAAAGAGCCTCATTTGTTGTGAATGCCGCTTGAGTTCCTCATACTTTGTTTTTCTTGTAGAGGTTTATACAGTATCTGGCCTCAAGGAACACACTATTCAACCTCAGCAATTTTTTGGATAAAAGTGGCCTACAAGGTATATTAAAACACTGTACACATTGTGCAGTAATAAGCCTTTAAATACTGAGCCAATATTCACCTCACTACTTCTGTTTGTAATGTAGGCTATGATATGTCAACCTTCATAAGGAGGTATAGCCGCTACCTGAATGAGAAGGCTGTGTCCTACAGACAGGTCGCTTTTGACTTCACTAAAGTAAAAAGGGGGTAAGTAGCTTTTATTTTCACTCTTTAGCTTTCACTGTATCTGGTCCAACGTTGATGTTCTTCTTCCAGAAACTTGATGTTTCACACCCTTGGGAAGTGAACCGACAGAGCTGAATAATACTGAAAAATAACATTGCAGTAGTTTTATTTCCTGCCAAATACATTGTGAAATTTTTGTTAAAGGTTGCATAAATTCATTAGATATATGCAGCTTTTAACTTCTACAGCTCGATTAGGGGGAAAAAAAAAAAAAAGAGTTCCTGTTTTTGCGTCACTTCATTTTAAAGCCAAATTACTCAAACATGATATTGTGAAGCTCTGTGCTGCAAGTAGAGATTTAATCATTAATACATATGCTTTTGTGTTGATTCAATAAATTGAGATCATAAGAATCAGCCATGTCCATTAACGGTACAAAATCCTCAGATAATGAAAATCAAGACTAGAAAGCCATTTCTATCTGTGTCAGCAGGCTCAAAGATATCTCAGAGTATATTAGATTTGCTAAAGCTTCGTTTTCTTTTTTTCCCCTTTTTACAGGTCTGATGGATTGATGAGAACCATGAACACAGAGAAACTCCTCAAGACCATCCCTATCATCCAAAATCAAATGGATGTGTTACTTGATTTCAATGTGAGTGCTCAGTATTGTCTGCACTGGTTGGCATTTAAATCTATCACTCATGCATGTTGCATACAGTGCATTCAGAAAGTATTCAGACCCCTTCACTTTATTCACATTTGTTTATGTTGCTGCCTTATGTTAAAATCCTCTAGATTAATTTTTTTCCCCTCATCACTATAATCTCAACACACCATAATGACAAAGCGAAAATAGAATTTTAGAAATTGTTGCAGAATTATTAAAAAGGAAAAACTGAAATATCTGATTGACCTAAGTATTCAGATCCTTAACTGAGTACTTAGCTGAAGCATCTTTGGCAGTGATGACAGCCTTGAGTATTCTTGGGTATGACGCGACAAGCTTTGCACACCTGGATTTGGGGATTTTCTGCCATTGTTCTCTGCAGATCCTCTCAAGCTCTGTCAGGTTGGATGGGAACTCTGACAGCCATTTTCAGGTCTCTCCCAAACTGTTCGATTGGGTTCAAATCAGGGCTGTGGCTGGGCCACTCAAGGACATCCACAGATTGGTCCCTAAGCCACTCTTTCGTTGTCTTGGCTATTTGCTTAGGGTTGTTGTTCTGTTGGAAGGTGAACCCCGAGCCCAGCCTGAGGTCCTGAGTGCTCTACACCAGGTTTTCATTAAAGATATCTCTGTACTTTGATCCATTCAGCTTTCCCTCAACCCTGACCAGTCTCCCTGTTGCTGAAAAACACCACCACAGCTCAATGTTCCCACCACAGTGCTTCACCATTTGGATGGTATTAGTTGGGGGATGAGCGGTGCCTTTTTTCCTCCAGACATGACACTTAGAATTTAGGCGAAGCAGTTAAATCTTGGTTTCATCAGACAAGAGAATCTTGTTTCTCACATTCTGAGAGTCCTTCAGTTGCTTTTTTTTGCAAACTCCAAGCAGGCTTATATGCGTCTTTCACTGAGGAGGGGTTAATGTCTGGCCACTCTGCCATAAAGCCTAGATCGGTGGAGGGCTGCAGTTACGGTTGTCCTTCTCCAGTCTCCACACAGGATATGTGGAGTTACCATCGAGTTCTTGGTCACCTCTCTTATCAAGGCCCTTCCTCCACCGACTGCTCAGTTTGGTTGGGTGGCCAGCTCTAGGAAGAGTCCTGGTTGTTCCACACTTCTTCCATTCAAGAATTATGGAGGCCACTGTGCTCCTGGGAATTTTCAATTAAGAAGAAATGTTTCGTAGCCTTCCCCCTATCTGTGCCTAGACACAATCCTGTCTCTGAGCTCTGCATGCAGTTCCTTTGACTTCATGGCTTGGTTTTTGCTCTGATACACATTATCAGCTGTGAGGCCTTATATAAACAGGTGTGTGGCTTTCCAAATCATGTCCAATCAGTTGAATTAACCACAGGTAGACCCCAATCAAGGTCTAGAAACATCTCAAAGATGATCAAGAGAAATGGGATGCAACTGAGCTAAATTTCAAGTCTCATAGCAAATGGTCTGAATACTTATGTCAGTTTGATATTTCAGTTTTTCCTTTTTAATAAATTTGCAAATAATTCTAAAATTCTGTTTTTTGCTTTGTCATTATGGGGTATTGAGTCCACACTGATGAGGGAAAAAATGAATTTTAACAATTTTGGCATAATGCTGCAACATAACAAAATTTGATAAAAGTTAAGGGGTCTGAATACTTTCTGAATGTACCGTATATTACGTGCAGTTTTCATTCTTGTGACCCAGTGGGTTTTCAAAATGGTCATCCCTGAGGAACTTAAAACTGATTTTTCTCACACCTCCAATACTCTTCCAGGTCAATGCCAATGAACTGACAAATGGTGTGATCAACGCAGCCTTCATGCTTCTGTTCAAAGATGCAATCCGACTGTTTGCAGCCTACAATGAGGGCATAATCAACCTCCTGGGTAAAAACAAGCTTTTGTGTTGTCATAGCCTTGCAGATTTACTGTTGGATTGTAGGGGTTTCCTTACTGTCCTTTGCGTTACAATTGAAGGAGTCACTACAGATGATGAGGGACATTGACCAGTGGTGAAAGACTGAATGACTAACTCCAGATGTCAGATGCAATTATTGAATACTTTGCATTTAGCCTTGAAAACAAGGATTCAAGATTCAATTTAATTATCATTATACAACACAAAATTGTACTATGAAATTACAGATTTAGTCCCTTTATGCTATTCACAAAAAACAAGTTATATAAACGAATTAGTAAATAATCATAATAAGTCATAAATATAAAGCTATTATCGTGGTGGAGTTTGGAGGATGAATTCAGTAGTCTCACAGCCTGTGGAAAGAAACTGCTCTGAAGTCTGGTGGTCTAGCAGCAGATACTTCTGTATCGCATGCCAGACGGCAGCAGGGTGAACAGGCTGTAGCTGGGGTAGGCATTGTGTTTTAGTATCCGTTGGGCTCTGCACAGGCACTTTCACCTGACCAATATTACTGATCCTCGGTAGATGGGTACCGCTGATGTTCTGGGCAGTTTTACTCACCCGCTGCAGAGCCTTCCTTTCCTGGGTCATGCTCAGATGATAATTGTGATCATTCCCACAAAGTTAATGTAAGTCCTGAATTAACAGAAAAATGGAGAACTTGAAAACTGATGGATTCCTGGGATTGCAGACCTCTAACAAGCCTATATCAAAGAAAGTGTATAGTGGGCTGTCATGAACTATTTCCCTGCAGACCTCCTCAATTCTTTTCTGACCATGGCCTAAAATTCATATGCAGCAAGGTTTGCTTGTTACTGTTTTAGCATGATTTTATAAATCTTTTACAGGGCAAGGTGTAGTTTGAATCAAAACTGTAGTTATACAATAGTCCCCAATGTTCATGATCATATGATGGGGAACATATTGGTATGATTAGTGATTTGTTCTCATTGTTCTCATTTACCTTTTGTCCTGAGTCCCAAGATTTCAAAGAAGGCTTAAAGTCTGGAATTTTACTAGCATACACTGTAACAAAGTCTGCTGAGACTGATAATTTGAAGCATGTACCCTATGGAGACACTGTATCCGTAAAACTCTATATTGTGTTTTGAAAATATAAACTTAAGAACATAAGAACAAGTAAAAGCACATTATGGTAGTGTTTATAATAATCTTTTTGTTGTGCTTGTTTTCTTATTTTAACAGAGAAATACTTTGACATGAAGAAAGTCCAGTGCAAAGATGGACTTGACATTTACAAGAAATTCCTTACACGAATGACAAGAATCTCAGAGTTCCTTAAAGTTGCAGAGGTAAGTCAGAGCCCCAGATTAGCCAATCAGGAATTGCAAAAGGGTCTATGATCATTTAGATGGGTTGTTTTTTTGTTTTTTTTTCTCATCCATATTGTGACGGTGCAGCAAGTGGGCATTGATCGAGGGGACATCCCAGATCTGTCTCAGGTAAGCCTAGATGCAAAATCTAAAGATAACATTTGGCATCTTTGCTATTACTTTGAATAGTGTACATTAATTTGACACCCATCACCTCTCTGCTAGCTTTACTTTACTAAAAAGTGGAAAATTGACAAATTTTGGGGAATTAATATTATATACAATATTATTTATGTCATGTGTCTATATACGATTGCCAGAATATATATTGTGCATGTGTGTATTTGTCATGGAACAGCACACAAATATGCTTATAGGTAGCAAATCATTATGAAATAATGGCTGAAATGAAGAATACTGTCTATGTGCAGTAATACCTGCTTTAAAGACACTCCAATTCTCATTTAAGTGACCAGTAATATATATTCTGTCTGGCCCTTATTGAAATACTGTAGTTATTACCATTGATACAAGTATGTTAAATGGTCAGTTTGCAAAATCACAAGAAAAATGGTTTGTCATTTAACCTAACTGGTATCCAGCCATGCAGATAGTCTCTGTTTTTTCTGCTGAAATCTTAAGATATCCACCACTGAGAATTCCAATTCATTAGAGATGAGTAGAATATTATTCATGCTGCATTTGTTTTAGAAAAAAATATTCCTGTTGAGTTTTCAAACATTTCTGTGCTTTGGGCACCACAAAAATTGTTTTATCGTTCTAACAAATATAAATGAGGTTGTTGATCAGTACTGATGACCTAATGATTGCTTTCCCCAGTACTCAGAAAATCACTTTATATTTTAAATCATTCTAAATCACTTTATAGCTTATACATATTGTGTGCAATTAACTGCAGTGGTGGGGAACTTTTCGTACTTTTTACGAATATACTGTGAAGCAGCGTTTGATTTACGGAGATAAGTATATTGACACACTTTAATATCTCTAGGCATATTTGTGAGCTTTCACTGCATGTCCTGGGGTTTATTATGTGTGCTCTAATTGGTTTAGTGACCTCCTTAATAAGAACTTCCAAAATTTGGCTATTATTGTCCTTTCACAGGCTGCTAACCCCCTTCAGCTTCAGGCCTAACAAGTTTTAACACCAAGTGCTGTGCACGCCAGGCAGGCAATACATGAGCTCATTATTGCATTTCCGAACCCCTTGGAACTCTCACTCACTTCTAACCTTGCTCGTCATACAGCAAATAAAGGTGTGAATCAAGGGTTTTAGTGTGGGATAGGATAGACCCATCTTATATAGACCAGTGACCTGCTGAAATGTTGCATTATGTAGGATGTACATTTGTTTAGAGGCTCTGTTGTTCATTCTGTATTTAGTTGAACTTTGTAACTGTAGCAGGTAAACCAGAATTAGGTAGCTTTCTCCCAAACGTTTTCTAAATAATATCTTGACTGTTACCACCTTTATTTTCTGTAACTTCTATCTCTCCATTTTCAGTTTACAGTTTGTGTAAGTATATGAACCTTTTCTCTCTCTGTTTCTGTATTTGAGTGTAGTTCTGTTTGTGGACCTTTTTTTTTTTTTTTTTTTTTAATTGTTTCAGAAGACATCTTGTGTTAGGCTTTCCCCAGCCTTTGAAACTTAATGTGTGTCAATGACATTCATGCTAGGCCCCCAGCAGCTTGCTGGATGCCCTGGAACAGCACTTGGCCTCTTTAGAGGGAAAGAAAGTCAAAGACTCAACAGCAGCCAGCAGGTAGGTCTGCTTTGTCTCTGTTCACTTGGTCTCGATCCCTGCCATATGGGCTCAGAGCACAGGCTCATGTTTGCCTCAGCAACTTGATAGTATCAAACTTAGTCAAAGTTTTTTTTAATTGTTGTTTATTTTTTTTCCCAACATGAAAGAGTAAAAAAAATTGCTTTTTATAGTGAAACTATTCATTCATTTGATACAATTCAGAACACAGTAGAAACAAGTTAACTTTGACACTACAGTGAGGTCAAGCAGTATAGATTTTGATAGCTCTGACATTATTCTTTGTTGGTCAATGTTTTTTGTGTTTGTACTTTGATTCAGGGCTAGCACCCTCTCCAATGCTGTCTCCTCCCTGGCCAACACCGGCATATCTTTCACCAAAGTGGATGAGAGGGAAAAACAGGCAGCCCTGGAGGAAGAGCAGGCTCGCCTAAAAGCACTAAAAGTACATTTTCCTCACTCACCTACATTCTTTTCAACTTAGTGGACTTCAGGCCAGAACATCAATATCCAGCAGCACGGGTGGGATAAATTGGCTTTGGGGAAGTCTGTTGAGGAAGTTTTCCCCAAATTGGCAACAATGCTCACTCTTTGTGTCATAGTATACACTCCTGATTATGTTTGGCATGTGGTTTTCTGCAATCTGAAATGTTTCAGTAGAGCATGTCACTGAGGTCTGCAAATGTGTGGCAGGCTGTGGCACGCTCCTCATAATGTTAAGAAAAGAACAGAAAAAATCACCAGAAGTGTATCTAAAGACAAAAACAAAACAATTTCACCACTGAAGTGGATGTTCTGTGACTAAAAGTTTATAATATTACTAGGGCTGTTCCCTAAAAATCACGGAATCGATGAATCAGGCGAGTCGACTGACATATTTAGTTGGATCACTGCACTTTTTTTTCAGCTGGCTGTTAACTTTACAAACCAAGTCTTGCCTCAGAATGATCAACAACAAAAACCTAACTCTATTGGAAGGAGAGACAGGTGACGGAAATGGAGGGCAGCCGATGCCCAACAGCAGGAGCCAGGGCAGCACAACTCATGTCGTTTGGCCGCTCCAGTGCTGTCAGCTCTGACGCTGACTGTCAATGAAGTCAGAAAAACACACGCTTGTGCAACCTCCTCTACTGCTGTCCAGTGTGACGGAGTGTTCGGGTGACAGAACTGTCAGCAGCCCGGCAGGAGAGATGCTCCGGGGTCTGCTAGGATTTTATAACTCAGCTATGTCCAGGACACACACTTTTACTTTCTTTGACTGTGTGTAAATCTGATGTTTTCACATCACATATGATGAACAAAGGCATTAGAACGTGGGTCTTAAAGGTAAAGCATGAAACTCATGCATACACATGTAAAGTATATATAGTACATTTATATACATACAGTAGATATACATATGTTCTGTGCATATATGCGTATATATACATATATAGTATATATATTATAGAAAAAGAATAAACGATGTACCACAAGCACATGACAAATTAATATAACTGTTTAGTTGCAGGCCTTAGCTGCTACCTTGAAGTTCAATGAATTTCTGCAATACGTGTCAATAGGATTCTTTTCTAGTGAGTATATCATATGCATAGCCACAACAATTGTCATAGATAAGTAGTTGGTCGTCCTTGTGGTTTAGTGCTCCCTCTCCCCAAATGTCCTGTCTCTCTTCTGTAAACTTCCAAATGAGAGCAACATTCTTAAAAATAATAATAATAATAAAAAAATAAAAAACTCTTAAAAGAAAAGATTTCATGTACTATCATACTGAGTAGTTGGGTACAGGTTAGCCTTCATGTTGCTAAAACTAGCCTCCAAATTATGGTAGGAGCAGCGTCTGAAAGAGCTCCAGAAGAATCCTGCTACAGCCACCACAGACTCCTCCCCAGTCTCCACAGTGGACGGAACCATTAATTCAGCCCCTGCCATTGACCTCTTCTCCACCCCCAGCTCCACCAACAGGTGAGGCCACAGCACTTGTAACCAGTCACTCATCTTAAAGTGACCAACATTTCATCATGGCTTCTCCAAATGTCTTGAAAGGGATGTCACAGCGTATTAAATGCTTGAACGTGTAGATGCAGATAAATAGATATTATTTAAATCAAACAGTTCTTCAGGTCATTCTTTTGTAAAAAGTTTTTGTAAAAGTTTGAGAGCTGAAGATTAAAGCTGAAAAGACATCAGATCATTTTATATTTTAATCAGTATAAATAACAGTTAATAACAGTTTGAATCCAAGTCATGTTTTGTGTCAGCTGATGTTTTTTTGGCATTTTGGACTTTTACATCTTAAAGTTTGGTAGATTGAGGTTGATTAACTGAGTCCGAAGGATTATTTAAATGCAAAAAGAAGGTTCTTACAAACATTTAAAATGGTTTCACAGGTTCTTAATTCTTTAAGATTAGATGATCCTTTATAGAAAGTGGGACACTGCAGCAGCAGTACTGATAACATTAGATGAAGCATTAGCAAATGCAATAAGAAGGAAAATACCAGAATTTCCACCCAGAAATGAAAATGAAAAAAATATTTTTAGATAACCCTCTAATTGCAGTTGTATTTTTCTCTTCTGATAGTAACCTTGTAACTGAGATGAGAACCTAATATTTCGTCAACGAGTGACTGATTTATCATCCATACCCTTATTTTATTGCCTGTTCCCTCCAGCACGTCCATGGCAGCCAATGATCTTCTGGACCTGCAGCCAGCTTTCCGGCAGTCGCTGACTCTTTCCACCACCAACACATGGGGAGGTCAGAGCGCCACTCTACTTGGCAACACTTCAGTCCACACTGCTTCCACATTCACAAACACAAATATATAAAAATACACAAGTATTGTCAATGGTAACAATTAAAATCCCAGTACTGTAATCTAAAATCGTTTAAATTCATGCTTTCCCTAATCATTCTACACTCAATATCCTATAATGTCAAAGCGAATACAGAATTTTAGAAATTTTTACCAAGTTATTAACAGGGAAAACTTAAATGTCACATTGATATAGGTACTCAGACCCTATACTCAGTACGCAGTTGAAGCACCTTTGGCAGTCATTACAGCCTCAAGTCTTCTTGGGTATTATGTAACAAGCTTTGCACACCTAGACTTGGGGATTTTCTGCCATTATTCTCTGCAAATCCTCTCAAGCTCCGTCAGGTTGGATGGCGACCGTCAGACAGACATTTTTAGGTCTCTCCAGAAATGTTTGATTGGGTTCAAATCAGGGCTGTGGCTGGGCCACTCAAGGACATTTACAGAGGCAGGTGATGAGTGGTGCACGGTATCGTTCTGACAGGATGGTTAAAATTGAGGCCAAACTCCAAACTGACTTTCATGTATCATTCACTAAGGAGAGGCTTCCATCTGGTCACTTTGCCATAAAGCCCAGATGGGTGGAGCGCTGCAGTGATGGTTTTCCTTCTGGAAGTTTCTCCCATTTCAACATAGAATCTGTCTAGCTCAGCCAGAGTGACCTCTCTTACCAAGGCGCTTCTCCACCGACTGCTCAGTTTGGCCAGGCAGGCAGATCCAGAAAGAGTCCTGGTTGTTCCAAACTTCTTCCATTTAGGAATTATGGAAGCCACTGTGCTCTTGGGAACCTTCAATGCAGCTGAAATTTCTTTGTAGCCTTCCCCGGATCTGTGCCTCGAAACAATCCTGTCTCTGAGCTCTGCAGGCAGTTCCTTTAACCTCATGGCTTGGTTTTTGCTCTGATATGCATTGTCAGCTGTGTGACCTTATATAAACAGGTGTGTGCATTTCAAAATTACCACAGGTCGACTCCAATAACGGTTTAGAAATATCTCAAAGCTGATTTACAGAAATTTCTGTTTTTGCTTTGTCATTATGGGGTATTTAGTATATATTCATGTGGGAAAAAATTAATTTAAAGGATTTTAGCATAGGGCTGCTACATAACAAAATGTAAAAAAAAAAAGTGTAGGGGTCTGAATACTTTCTGAATGCATTCTATATGTGTGTGTGTGTGTGTGTGTGTGTGTGTGTGTGTGTGTGTGTGTGTGTGTGTGTGTGTGTGTGTGTACATGTATATGAGTGTATATATATGTGTGTGTGTATATATTTGTATATATGTATGTATGCATATGTGTGTGTGTGTGTGTGTGTGTGTGTGTGTGTGTGTGTGTGTGTGTGTGTGTGTGTGTGTGTGTATGTATGTGTATATATGTATGTGTATGTGTATATGTATGTGTGTGTGTGTGTATATATGTATATATATATATATATATGTATATTATATATATATATATATATATATTATATATGTGTGTGTGTATATATATATATATATATATATATATATATATATATATATATATATATATATATATATATATATGTGTGTGTGTGTATATATATATGTATATATATATATATATATATAAATGTATATGTTTGCATGTATATGTGTATATGTATATATGTATGCATGTGTATGCGTGTATATTTATGTGTATGCGTGTATATGTATATGTGTGTATATATATGTGTATGTGTGTGTATATATATGTATATGTGTGTGTGTATATATATATATATATATATGTGTGTGTATATGTGTGTGTATATATATATATATATATATATATGTGTGTGTGTGTGTGTGTGTATATATATGTGTGTGTGTGTATATATATGTGTATGTGTGTGTATATATATATATATATGTGTGTGTGTATATATATATAGATATATATATATGTGTGTATTTGTGTATGCATGTATCTGTGTAATCAGAACATTTTTAAAAAAGTCCAAAGTCACTGAACAACAAAGAAACATTTTCTTATTGAAATAAAAAATATAGACATAAAATGTATGCTTGCACAGTTATTGGCAAGCTTTCTATCAATTCAAATTAGTTCCTCAAACAAAGTAAAAAAAAAAAATAAGATTCACCTGTGCTCAATTTTCAGAGTTCACATTACCTGAATTTAACCAATGAATGATGTTTTTACTGCATAAAAAGGGGCTGATTGTTCACAGTTTCTTTATCACAATGGTGAAGACAAGGGAGCTGTCTGTAAGCATCAGAAATGCTATTATCAAAATTGACAAAGATCTTGAAATCCGAACTTTCAATGGTTCGTAACATCATTAAGAAGTTTCAAAGTCATAACTTGTTCCAGTATGTGGTGCTAAGAAGAAAGTCAATGAGAGAAGTCCGCAAAGTTTGGTATGGATTGTGGAAAAAATATCAAGAAAGACATCTAAAGAGCTTCAGGCTGACCTGGAGCAATCTGAAGTGGTGGTTGCAGCCTGTACCATACGCCGCACACTAAACCAAGTAGGGCTCCATGGGCAAAGGCTGAGGAGGACACCGCTATTGAACGAAATGCACAAAAAGGCAAGACTAATGTTTGCAAAAACTTTAGTCATTCTGGGATAATGTTCTATGGACAGATGAAACCAAAGTAGAGCTCTTTGGGAATGCAGTGCATCAGTTTGTTTATAGGTGACAAAAAGAAATCCATAGGAAAATAACACCGTACACACAGTAAAACATGGTGGGGTTCTATCATGCTGTGGGGCTGTTTTGCTGCCTCTGGTACTAGAGGCATTGATAGTATCAAAGAAATGACGAAATCAGAAGATTACTAAGGCATTTCAGAGCAAAATGCGTTACCCAGTGTCAGAAAACTAGGTTTGAGGCAAAGGTCTTGGGTCTTTCAGAAGGACAACGACCCAAAGCCAACATTCAGCAGCACAAATGAATGGTTGAAAAGGAAAAGATGGACTGTTTTAAACTGGCCAGCATTGAGTCCTGCACTAAATCCCACTGAAAACCTTTGAAGACAGCTGAAATCTGCTATTGCAAAAAGGACTCCTGCAAACTTAAGAGTTTGAACACATTGCAGTGGAAGAGTTGAAGAAACTACTAGGTGCTAGAAGCTACTAGATGTCCAAAAGAAACATTTAGAGGCTGTCATTGTTGTCAAAAGTTCTGCAAACAATATTAATGAAGGGTGCCAATAATTGTGTCTGGAGTGTAGTTTGTGTTTGTATTATTTCACTATTATGATAGTTTTGTTTATTCATTGTTTTAAATATTTTGATTATACATTGGAATTATTTCTGAGTGTATAATAAATTCTGTACTTAAAATTAATGGGTACCAGTAATTTGAACCAGGAATGTAAATACTCCTCAAACCTTGTCCCAACAATCAGCAGCCATGGGTTCCTCTAAGCAGCTGCCTTGCACTCTGAAAATTAAAATAATTTATTGCCCGCAAAGCAGGAAAAGGCTATAAGATGATAGAAAAGCTTTATCAGGTAGCCATTTCCTCAGTTTGTAATACATTAAGAAATGGCAGTTAACAGGAACAGTGGAGGTCAAGTTTAGGTCTGGAAGACCAAAAAACTTTCCAATGGAACTGCTTGTAGGACTACTTGAAAGAAAAATCAAATCTCCCATTTGACCCTCAAAAGACCTTCAGGAAGATTGAGCAGACTGTGGAGTTGAGGTGCACTGGTCTACTGTGCAGCGACACCTGCACAAATATGATCTTCATGGAAGAGTCATCAAAGAAAACATTTCCTGCATTCTTAACACATAATTAAGCATCAGAAGTTTTCAAAGGACCATCTAAATATGCCTTATGCATTGTGGAATCAAATCCTGTGGACTGTTGGAGTTGAAATAGAACCTTTTGGCCGCAATGAGCAAAGGCTATGTTTGAAGAAAAAAGGGTGCAGAATTTCATGAGAAGAGCACCTCTTAACCTGTTAAGCACAGGGGTGGATCAATCATGCTTTGGGCTTTGGTTGCAGGCAGTGGAATGGGGAACATTTCACCGGTAGAGGGATGAATTGATTTAATTAAATACCAGCAAATTCAAGCAAACATCACATCTGTAAAAAAGCTGAGGATGAAGAGAGAATGGCTTCTACAACAAGATAATGATCCTAAACATACCTCAAAATCCACAATGGAGTACCTCAAGAGGTGCGAGCTGAAGGTTTTGCCATGGCTTTCACAGTCCCTCGACCTAAACATCATCGAAAATCTGTGCATAGACCTCAGAAGAGCAGCACATGCAAGACAGCCCAAGAGTCTCACAAAACTAAAACCTTTTGCAAGGAAGAATAGGCGAAAAAACCCCAGAATTGTAAGAGTACTGCTCAAACTTTTGTTTTTGGGCCCTTTTCCTTTTTCGTTATTTTGAAATAGTAAAAGATGGAAATAAAAATTTAATCTTGCTTAAAATATTAAAGAAATTTGTCATCTTTAACTTCATACCTTCTGGAAATCAGGTCATCATTTACCCTGATGGTGTACATAATGGCGTGTTTGTGTGTGTGTGTGTGTGTGTGTACACACACACACACACACACACACACACACTATTCAGCTACAACATTACAACCATTAACTGGTTGTAATGTTGTAGCTGAATAGTGTATATATATATATCAATTTATGCTAGTCATTGTCTTTTTTTTATGGTGTTTGCTATATATTTTTGAACCGTAGTTGGAGTTTTGCTTTTTCTGTAAAACACCATTTAAACGCCCTACAAACTTAATCATCATCAAACTTACTCAAAGTTTGATGATGATGACCACAAATGTGATTGCTCTGGGAGGTGGTAGTGGACAGATATTTCACAAATCCTTGCTGCAAACATTGTAATATCATTATTTATCAGGCACAATAAGTAATTAAATCTGTAAATCATGTACCAGAATTATATTCTCAGATCATGTATATGTGAATGGGTTTTGCGTAGTGTATTGAAACCATTACATTTGCTAACATTAGCACAAGCTGAAAAAACAATATGCCAATATTTGCATGTCAAATATGGATTTAAATATTAAAAGTAAAAAATGTTGTACATTTAATTTAAGACGATTAAGTGCCTGCAGAAAGTTTTGCTTGCTAGTGTATCATATTAATGTACCTTTAAGTATATGGTGGAACTTGTGCATGATTTGTATGTGAAACTAAATTGTGTATGACATGGACATGAGAAAAATATAATATTGATTTGCATAGTGTAGGGCTGCCCCCTAAAAGTCAATGAGTCAGTGCATCAGTCAAGAAGACCAAGAGTCGACTTCCGTTTTGTGAGTCGATTCACTGCACTTTTATTTTTTAAGCTGCTTCACAGTACAGAGACCAGTGCAGGGACAACGTTGTGATGGGCTTTATGAACCGAGTCTTGTCTTAAAATGACCGAACCACAAAACCAACTGTCATATAAGTAGAGACAGTGATGAAAATGGAGGGCAGTGCGACTTGTGCAGTGCTAGTGGATGCTCCAGTGCTCTCACCTCTGGTGACTGGCTTGACATTGCTGTCAATAGCCTGACAGGAGAGGCACTACATGGTGCAGTAGAATTTCATAATTGAGCTAGGACCAAGATACTAACTTTTACTTTCTCTGACTGTGTGGAAATCTGATGTTTCACATTCCACATGATGAACAAAGACACTCAAACATTAGTTTTTAGGTAAAACATGAGTCATGTACAGGAGTATGGCATGGGGCAGTGTGAATCAACGAACGACAAGCACCTGACTAATTAATATACCAAAGATGCCCCCACCCGCCCGGAGTTGATGCATTGGTTAGAAGTGCCAACACTAAGTCTATTATGAAAATCCTGACTTGGGGGCAGCCCTAACATAGCACTTAGTTGCAATGCAACCTTATCTCATATCTCTTTATAATGTTGTGTGCTTTTCACTTCAGTTTCACATCAAGAGGTATGTAAGTAATGCGGTTGATGCACATCACAGCAATATTTGACTGACTTAAAGTATAGCATTAGATTAGGCCACATAGTCCATGCTCATTCATTTCAAGTAACTTTTGATATTTATTATATAGGGGAAAGCCTATCCAGAATAAGAGTCAATGCACATTGGATTTTTATTAATTCAGGCCTGACAAACACCAACATTCTTAATATAGGCAAAGGGATTAAGTATAAGTTTAAAAGCTTTTTATCAAATGGACTTTAGAGTGCCTCATAATTACAGTATCTGTAAGTGTTACCATATATGGTTGCCTTACTGCGCTTACTGTATTTTGTCACACAACAAGTTATGCAAGCTTCCCAAAAATTGACACACATTCTAAACACAAACACCATACACAGCTGTTTTATTGTAAGCACAGATGTCTTTAGATGTCAGCCCCTGTGCTGGAGACTGACCATTCTGATAATGAAAATCCTTAACCTGTGAGCTGCGTAGACTAGACCTGAAATTTGACCCAACAAGAGCAGTGCAACAGAGGGCATGATATCAGCCTGTCGCTGTATCTCTTTCTCCTGCATGTCATCTTCCGTGCACTTTTTTAAACTTCTCTTTTTAACTTTTCTCATCCTCCTCTCCATCATAATCTGTATTCCTTCTTTTCCACAGCCCAATCAGATCCTTTCACCTATGCTGCAGAAGTTCTGGAGGAATCCATTCTAAACTCAAACCCTTTCCTCACACTACCTGTTGTTGATTCTGTCCACCCATCCACAGCGTCCTTGGACACTGGCAGTCTGTCCTCTAGAACACCTAGCCATGAAGTGTTCGGTGGGATTGTTGTGCTGCATCTTGTCTTTTCTTTTAGGGTCTAGATTTCATTCTGTGTTCACACTGTGTTCACAATGTGTTGTACTGATGTAACATAAAATCCTAAAATCATCCTGGTTGCTGATTTAGTGTAGGTGAATTCACTACATGATTTAAAATGGATATGGAGTGAATATTTAGAGGTATATTTCAGAGCAGTAGGGAAAGAAATGGAGGAAATGTCTGAAGTGGTTTAGGGTCACTGGTCAGAACAAACTGTTTCTTGACACTTTTCTTACTCAGAGATATGGCATGCTGCCCTACTCCAGATATTTGTTAAATTCCACAACTAGGCAAAGTTCCTAATGTTTACTTTCTTATCTCTTAATATTGTTTGATTTAGACCTTCTTATCTCTTATTTACTTTCTGTCCTTTGGCTTTTGAAATACAAACAAACTCTTTTTTGCATGAATTTCCATCCTTATCAGCAGCATTTTGTTTTTCTCCAGATCAGTACACTACCTTTTTTGACTCAGGCTCTTCCCTGGCATCTGATCTTGATACTGCTGCGCAGATAGAGACATTTATCAAAGGTATCTATGGTGGACAACTGTCTGGCTACTAGATTGCTGACATGCGAGTACTGATATCTTTAACATTTGGGAAATGTCATGAGTGGAGCATTATTGACATGGTGTCTCTTAGTGAAATCAGAGCATTGCATAGAACATTCCTCCTGAACATGCTGTCATCCTCCCTCCTTACTTCCTACAAGCCTAGGGATGTTAGCCTTTATTGTTTTGTAGATAGCCACTAGTTGGCACTGCCCTTAATTTTGCCCCGTATTTAGTCTAGCCATGTGATGAGTGCCACTTCCTCTGCTTTTGTCCTGCAAGTCCTGATCTTTGATTTTCCTCTGTAAAACATCCATCACAACAGTTGCTTGGCTTCACTGCTGTGTTTTTACATAATCTTCTACCCTTTTTCTCCTTCTTCTCTGTCTGTCGGGTTCTTTACTTTTCTGCTGTTGACTGTCTGCTGTTGTTGCTGTGTGTCAGACTCCTTCTGTGGGCCAAGCCCTTACACCACTCTCTTCCAATCTGAGCCCACTGCTGTAGCTGGTCTATTCAGAGGTAAGTACACCCAGGTTGATCAAGTGCTTCCCAGAAGCCTAATACACCTGATGTACCTTACTTTTGTTGTTTTGTGTTATACTTTTCTTTCGGGGAAATGTTAACAGGGACATCAAGGTTTTTACAGCATAGCTACAGTGGAGTTTCATCAAGAAATGAGTGAGCGATCTTTAGCACTGATGGTAAATGTCGGATTGTGGCGGTTTGTTCCGTGGGGATGCCGTTAACAATTATTTTCAGTACTGATTTTTCTGAAGATTACCCATTTCGATATTTTTGACTGGACCTCGATAGCGGTGCCAGCCCTATGTTGACCAGATTTACTGACTTTTCACACCCTTTTAGCAACTTTTCCTCACAAAAGAACCTAGCTACAAATCTAGTGACCTTTTGGACAAATCTTAGCTACTTTCCTTAGAAAGTAAATCGCCAGTATTGCCCTGCAAGCGCAAGGTTGGGCTTTCCCTCTGCAGGCACACCTCTTTATGCGTCTCATTCAATTGACCGTAAAGCCGCTGGAACAGACGTGAATGAGCTTCAAACTTTCTCTCTGAGTTATCATTTTACAAGTAAATATAGCTGAAATCACAGCACAGCCATTGTCTTTGACTTATTTGTATTGTGACTTTGTCAGATGACAGAGTCTGACACGTAAACGGAAAAACATGTAAATGAGAACAACCGTATTGGGAATTTGGCTGTATTAAATTACTGTATATGTGAGCACAGAGAGTAGGAGAAAAGCAAACAGATAAAGAGCAGTCCAGCCACATACTAGGTTTTGACGTAGTGGTTTTTTTTGTGTAAAATGTCCATCATAACTTCTTAAAGTCCAATAAGACATCTTTAACTGTCTGACCAACAGTCCAAAACACAAAAATATTCATTTTACTATATTATTCAAAAGAAGTAGAGAAGCAAATTCTCACATTGGAAAAGTTGTAACCAAAGATGATGAATCGATTATTAAAAGGGTTGCTGATTATTTTTTTGTCTTACTAATCAATTCCTTGTTCAAAAAATGTTTCCTAGACACACTTACCCTAAAAAAAAATACACGTTTAATAATGCATCAAAGAAGACAGAGATAACAGTTCCCTCTGCTCACAGTAGCCTCAGTATACCATGCAGCCACACTCTTTAAAAAAAAAAAAAAGGTTTATTAATTTTAACAAATGGCACAAACAAAATAAAATAAACTAAGCTTTAGTATGTGGTATTATTCATTATACAAGACAAGGGTAGGGAAACTGGGTACAAGAATTACAGCCCTCCACTATCCCCAAACATCATAAATTATCTATCTGTTTAAAATGCAACACATAGTCGTGTAGCTTTGTGTCATTGGTCACCTGTTCATATAGAAGTAGCTGTAAAGCTACAGTAGCCAGGACATGCCAATACAGGGAGCAAACTAATGCTTTTGTTGAGCCTCATGAGAGGGGATGCTGGGAAGTAGGACATTATGCTGACACATCAACCTGTGTCAAGACCACTGGTATGTGAGCTTACATAGAAACAATAGTCATGGGTGTTTTGGCATGTGGTTGTTGCCCTTGAGAAATTTTCCTTGAAAGAAAAAGGTTACCATGTATGTAGTGCTATTAACTTTAACCTGTGGTCTTAGCAAAAGTACAAAAGTAACTGCAACTGATCGACATGAATCTACAGCACTAGTAAGGATAGTTGCCTTATGGTAGCATTTTATGGCACATTTAACTAGCAAGATTACAATTGCACATTGTTATATCTACAAGAGCAAGTGAGCGTCTGTATAAAAGCACAATGTTGCCCTCAAGCTAAGGTATGGCTGATTTGTCATTATTGTAGATGTAATGATGTGTTTAGGGAGATGAAGTCATGGACAATATAACATGTATACACTAAATACAAAACAACATAATTGTTTTTAAAGTATAATAGCTTGGCTTAGCTCAAATAGCATTGTCAAATACTGAAAAGCATATGGTTAATAAGCATGTCACTGGTTCTAAAAGGAAGAGTCTTCCAAGTATTTGATGTGTTTTTTCTACCTGCTTGTGGTTGTCTTGGGAGGAACAGAGGTAATGTGACATCTACATCTGGATCATGACAGTTAGTTTTCTTTTGGCTTCACCAGGGTTTACAGCCTCCCCAACACCACAGCAGCCACAGAACTCTCGAGGCCTTAATGCTGACTTTGACTCAGTATTTGGCAACAACACCTATGCCAACAACCTGGATTCTACAGGTAAGAACACCTGCACTCACTGACATTTTCTCTACCCATTTCCCTTTGGGAGCCAGCAGGGCCTCATCTACTTCTGCTGCCATCTGAAGGGTTTGGGGACAGATTGTCCCCAAACAGATTGTGTTGAGGCTATGGAAAATTGTAAGTGCTGGACTTTGAGTTGTTTGTCTGTGTGTGTGGTTTATGTGGACTATGAATGTCCTGAGCATATCCCGAACCAAACTTTCATACTCCATCAGATTATGAAAGTGGCTTTCCTTAATATGACAAAAGGCTAATCTTTGTAGGAAGTCACAAGCAATTTGGTGCCAGTGGCTCTTCATTAGCCTTTTCTCATATGGACAAACAAATAAGGAAACATTATTAACCACCACCACAAAAGTAAGTTCAGGTTTTCAAAAACCAAAGGTGTAGTGTAAATTTTTCACTGATTAAGTGATTTGACATTATTTCCTGTCCTTTCTTCATTAACATGCTCAGCACAAAGTGGAACCAATTCTCACTGCGTTTTACTGTATAATTAAGACAGCGACGTAGGTGTGATGTAGCCCTTTCTGAAATATCCTACCAAGCACATCAAATATTTCTTATCTTTAATATCTACTCGTGTCGTGCTTCTGCTGTCTGATCAGAATGTTTGTTTTTAACATTCACGTCCAGAAAATGACAGTTTTTCATTGTGTTGTGTGTGTTTCCTGTGGCTGTAGAAATCATTTCAACTGGGAGAGACTGACATTCTGATTATTTATTGTCTGTTGATGACTTACAATGGGCTGTAAAAGTCACAAAAATAAATAAAAATATGAGGTGTTGAGATATTAATCGGTTGTGTGAAATATTTCAAAATCAATATAAATAAATAGTTAGATAAATGTTGAATAGACATAGGTTTAATTACTAACAAATGAGCAGATTACTGGAAACGATGCCAGCCTGTAATGGCCTTTACACAGCATTTGACATGGTGTGCTACTGAAATGTTTTTATAAGAAAATCACATAAATTGTGATTAATCAGAAATTTGTCTTTATTTTTGATAAAATAGTGTCACTAACTGTACCACTGGAGTGTAATTGAGGTTAACGACTATTTCACCCTTTGCCTCATTAGTGTATAGTATTTATAGAACATATCATCATTAATTTGGCAAGAAAATGTTGATGTTTCTAAATGCTTAATTTAGTACCTTGAATCTCTGACACACTCGTTTGTACACCCTCACTGGTTTCTAGGCTGTAAACGATCTCATAATATTTTTTTTTTCTCTTTTCCCTTGTCCTGGGGTTAAACACAATCCCTGGGGTCTTGGATTTTTGCATGGCATATGCATGACTGGGTGAGTTGACTCACCACACATTCCTCTCACACAGTTTTGACTTGATATGTGTTTTTTTTGGGGGCCCTGCCTACTGCCTCATCCATGCTCAACACCCTCTCTGTGTGTGTGTGTGTTTGTGTGTGTGCGTGTGTTTGCGTGTGTGCATGTGCATTTTATATACTGTTGTGTGTTTGTGTGTTGTCGTGTTATTGTCCTTCGTATATGTCTTCACCTGTTCTTGGCTCCCCGACCTCTTACCCTCCCCTCCCCTCCCTTCCCTTCCCTTCCTTTCCCTTTGTTCATCCCCCTTTTGATTAAGATGTTTTAGGTGGCATCCTCAAACCCACAGTGGCATCTTCACCCAATCAAGCCCAACAACCCAACAAGCTGGTGTCCAATGACCTGGACTCCTCACTAGCTAATCTCGTCGGCAGTAAGTTCCCTTTTTTGTGACCATGACCCCAAAAATTTAATAAATAGAACAAATTGCACTATAAGCACGTTATTTGAAGAGGTGGAATTTGTACCAAACAGTAAAGTAGAACAGTATAATTTACAAAATTATAGCATGGAAATAAACAAAATATAAGTTTGTATAAAATTTGCATAGAAATTTGGATAAAATGTCAATTTTCTACATTTTATCCCTTGTGTAAACTAGGTGTGTTGTTTTCATGGCTGTGCATTCATTATTGTCCCTCTGTCCTCTTTAGATCTGGGAATTGGCAATGGCACAGCAAAAAAGTAATTGCACTCAAATAATATTTAAATCCATGTCCCTTATATGCCATAATAAAGATCATGACAACATTTTTAATCCATGTCTATAGTGATCTTCACTGGAGTCAGCCTGGTGAGAAGAAACTGACAGGTGGAACCAGCTGGCAACCCAAGACAGCCCCTTCTACCACCTGGAACCCAGCAACCATGGTAGGGTTATTGCCAATCTGTGCCTATCTGGTTTAATCCCCCAAGCAGTAAACAGCCAAAAAGTAGATCCATTTGTGATATAAATGATTTTTTTTTTCAGCCTTTTACAGCAGTGGCTCTCCTTCATAGCCCCATAAGTCCTCTGTAAGAATATGGGGGCTTCAGTTAGGTCTGGACAGTAAGCCAAATTAATCAAATTTCCACTACTTTGAATCTCATACTGACTTGTCCTACAGAAACTTAAAAACCCATAACCTTTTAAGAACCTTTAAGACTCTAGTGCTACAAACCAGAAAGTTGTAGATATACTGTAAATCTCTGAAAAGACAACACCAGGGCAGACATCATCATTTTCATGTGCTGTTTGGTAGGCAAGTTGTTGGACAGACAAGTATTGAAGATTTACTTTTCATGTTTACACATAATGACTTTATAGGTGGTCAACGTGGTGGAGCAAAGAGTGAGGGGGACCAGCTCCAGACCAGCTCCACCTCGCTGAGCAGCTTTCCTGAGCCATGGTGCATCTTTTGGGACTCAGCAGCAGCTGCCAGTCTGCTCTCTCTCTGTCCATACCATTCAACCAACTGCTGCTTGATTCTCTCTTGAATTAGAAAACAGACAGGTGACGCTGAGGAATCAGGTGGAGAACAAACTGCAGGATGCAGCGCAATTACATCTGAGCTTTTTTTTCTTCAAGAGAAGATAAAATACAGTGATGTAGTGTTTGATCCCACTGCCCTCCTTTTTACTAGAAAAAATAGCTTACATGATTGAAAAAATACCAAAAGCAATGAAAAAATACCAAAGCAACTGAACGTTACTGGGAAATTAAACTAGTAAAATACTCCCCCACACTGTGAATTAACAGTCTACAGTATAGTTTACACACACAAATGCATAGCAAGGCAGCACAGCACGCATGTTGGGTATTCTGAATCAGTATATTACCTGTATATTGACATACACTTCCTTGTGGTGCTTATCTAAACGGATGCCCTGCTTTGCTCATGTGCCATGTTGCAAACAAGCTGTTGGATTGCATCAGACCAAGAGTACCTGGAATTTTTATTTAGTATCACCTCCTGTTCAGAGCCAAAATATAGTTGCAGGACTGCTTCCTTCCAGTGAGTTTGAGAACACTGGAAACAAAAGAACAAATGATTGATATTAAAATCGCATTCAGCTGCATGGCTTCACCATGCCATGACTTGCAGCCACAGCACACTGTCAGTAATACATCAACAATGCAGCCATAGCAAGCAGCAGTCAAGTGCTCAGTCCATAATCAGCCCACAATTCCTGTGTGGATAACTTAGTCATGGGCAGAGGGGCTCGGCTCAGACTTGTTTGGAACAATTTCACTACAGCCTTAAACCATTATCAGGTTATTGTTGTTTAAAATCTAGTCTGCTTAAGTTTTCCCTGCTATTCTCTTGAAGCTGACTTACCAGTGGACGTTGTTGAATGATTGTGGGACTAAAGGCTTTCCTGGATGGCCACCAGTTTATCCTGAATTATTTGTTTACTGTGCGTTCTTGGCTCCCAAGTGTTCTTTACTCTATTTAACTGGTGTCATAACAACCATAACATCTTGTGTCTGTGTATGATGTCCTATGGAATGGTTGTTGAAAGGAAAGTACCAGTGTGTATGGTGTTCTTTTTCCTCCTACATCCCCTTACTGTTTCACATGACTGCAGATTGATTGCAGACTGTTTGCTTTTAGCACACTGAAGTGTTTGTTGTTTTTGCCTTGGTCTTTGTTGTTTTTCAAAGTCAATATTTTGATGCCAGTCAGAGCAAAGAAAAGCTTGATTATAATCAGAAGGCTTCATTGTTGCGATCAGGAACAAAGCACCAAAACATAGCCACAAATGAGATCCAAACTCCATCCAGTAAATTGACTCATATCTCCATGTATGTTCTTGACATGATCATTTACCAGTGCGTCCAAGCTCTGTCATTGGATTTTTCTTACTACAGCATTCTCTAAGACTCATAGTTGAGACATACATTTCTCCTGAAGTAGGACTGTGCAGACGGTTGTGTACTTTTGACTTTAGTCAGTGATCCTCAATGTAGTCATCTCATTTTGTGAACTGATGATTAAACCTGGACAGGTTCGTGCCCAACCAAGTGGTGGTGTAGTCTCTTGTAAATAGTAAATGGAGTTGAATGAAAAAGACTTCCCCAACTCTGGCTGCATAATATAACCAATGTTCTCCACTGTTCTCAGTCAAAATTGTAAAAACCTGACTCCTTTTATTGACCATTGGAATGGAATTTGGAAAAAGAACTGTGTTGCATGTGCTGTATGTAAAAACGGTCAGTATTTACATTAAACGGATGAGAAACCCCAGTCTCACTAAAACTGTCCCCCAAACAACTCATTTGAGCTCATCATGTGTAGACAAAGTTTGCCATGACACAGTTTCGTGTGATCAAAACGTTTCTTGTTTGTGCCAAGTATTATGATTAGACAGAGAAGGAGAAAATAATTGACTCCTGCAGTAAGTGGTTCAGATACGTTAATCCAAATTAAGTCTCCCCTAAAGTAAGAAATGAAAATGCTCAGGAATAAACTCTCTGCTTACAAAGTTATGGATCTGAATCTCACTGATAACTTGTTATTAATTCTACCTTCCCTCTTATCTCTTTTAACATGTTTTTTGGAGTTTAGTGTTTTTGTTACAAATATCCAATTTGTAGTCTGACTTGGGTAAATATTCAGAAAGAGCTTCTGACAATAAGGCAATAGTCCAACCTCTTTCTATAGTCCCACTGCTTTTGATCTTGCTGAAAACACACATGGGTTATTGATGATTTGACCAAATGTCAGGTAATGATCAAAAGTGTCTGAGTGTTCCCTGTTGAACTGAGTCAGAAAGACTTGGTGATACACTAAGAAGCAGATGCACACAACATCCATTACTCATTACAGCATTAATCCTAGCATGAAGCAAAAAACAGCCTAATCACCTCATTATTGACTATCTGAGGAACGCCGAGTGATAAGTCCCTGAAACAAATCAAACATTGTCAGCGAGGAGGAATTCTGAAGGAGTGTTCTCTGTGCAATGAAAGAAGCATAGTCTGTGATGAGAGTGCCAATTTTGGCACCAGTGTCACATCTGACTCACTTGTGCCTCCCTCGCCTATGACTGAATAATTAATGAAACGTATCCTTCCCCAGAGGGCTGGGCGTTAGACAAATCTGGGTTTGTTATCACTGCAGGGGCTGTTGTCTCAAGCAAGGGGTGCTCAAAGAAAGAGTCTCCACATTTTTCACTCTAATCTCTTTCGACAAGGAGCTCTGCACCTGCTAGTAACCAACTTCTACCTCCAGGACACAACACATTCTGCTTTTAGCTTTAGCTTTACCTCTGTCATAGCCCCATTTAAAAAAAATAAATAAATAAAAATTTAAAATCTAGTTCTGATATGATCAGAAGCCCCTAAAGTCTGGTTTTAATGCAGTCTTTTTGTAACTTTGACACATTTTCTGTGGAAAGATTCAGTGTCTTGTGGATAAATGTTTCTTTTCAGCCTTCTTCTTCATTTCTATGTTTTGGGGTTAACACTAAACATGAATCGTGTCTGGACTCTTTTAGAATGATATTGGATGATATTGATCAAATAATAGTCAGGGTATCGGCAGATCTTGAAAAGTTTTGAATTCAGTTCCCTCAAAAAAGGCATCAGAACTCATTAAGGAATCTTAAATTTCATGTACAAAGGTCTTGAGTATTTTCTTGTCTGCTGTAGACAGTATTATTAGTTATGTTTTTTTATGCTGTGGACACTTGGGAGTCATTATATACTGTTCAATCTTTTTTTTTTTAACACTGGTGCTACTGCAAGTTACATTAGCTAGGATGCTTTGAAGATTTTTTTTAGCAAAAACTTTGATTCACTTAAATTGATTTATTATTTTATTTTTAATTCCTTCATCTGGTTCCAATTCACATTAATTGATTAATAATATTACAAGCAATAATGGTTATTTACAGCTGGGAAGTACTAACAAAATGTTATACACTGTAAATGTCAATGATATAATGTAATGTTGATTGTAGGCTCACTGCTGTTGCCCGCTGGTTTTCTTTCTTTAAAATGTCTTAAACTTAATATGCTGAACACTGTAGAAGCCCTGAATAGCCATCTGCATACATCAGCTGTGCCAACCTCAATCCAAAAAACTTATCAAGAAAACCCCATATTTACTGTCAAAACTATGCAAGCATACAGTGCACTTAGTTTTGAATGAAGCTGTGAAAAGCATCAGCAAGCTTAGCAAGTCCGGACAAGGTCAGCTTTGTCATGTGACTGTTTTCTTGAGAGAAGAAATTCCTCCTGTTAAGTACCTTTTTGACTGTTAACAGCGGAAAGTGGGAGTTGAATATGAAATCAGTTAAAATTGGTATTGTACATCATGGCAAGGCAATCCTGAATAGATCTGTTAATTAAATAAGATGCGATGATCTAATAGTAAACTGTTAAAAAGTGAGTTGGATATCACTGTGTCCTGATTCTGTAGAAGGAATCAAGCTGTTTTTTGTGTCACCTCAGGCGCCATCTGTCATGGCCTTCCCTGCAACCACACCGACAGGCATGATGGCATATGCAATAGTAAGTCGGCCGGGACTTTATGCTTAGCAGAATTTCCCTTCCTGTCACACACACACTCACATGTTGGTCTTTCTATAGTTTTGAGGATACTCATTGACACAATGCATTCCCTAGCGCCTCCCCTAACCTTAACCACCAAAACTAAATGTCTAACGCCAACCCTTACCCTAACCCCAGCTTAAACCTAATTCGAACCTGAATCCTAAAACCAAGTCTCAACCCTGAAACAGCCCTTTGAAGTTGTGAGGACTGGCCAAAATGTCCTCACAATGATAGTTTCAGTAAGAATTTGTCCATACAGCCATAGAAAGACGTGTACACATACAAATACACACACACACACACACACACACACACACACACACACACACACACACACACACACAGTCTCTGCAAGCATGCAAGGAAGAGAGTTTCTTATTATATTGTGATTATATTCTTATTATATCCATATAGATATGGCAGCAAAAGGCAGCACTTTAACACAGATGCTTCTGTAGCCAACTAACTAACTTTTATTTTAGGAGGTGTTTTTTTTAGTTTTGTCTTTTTTTTTGTTTGTTTGTTTTTTCAGGCAATATAATTCATCCATTGTCTGCCGTGTTTTATTTTTTTGTTCCAAACAGCCTCCCCACATGGGCTCCATGATGATGACACAGCCCACTATGATGTACACCCAGCCTGTGATGAGGCCAGCCAATCCCTTCGGCTCCAATCCAGGTGCACAGGTAACTGATGTATACAACTACTGTCCCACTCCTTCCACATCTGAGCTGAGTGACCAAGCCTGTCAGAACCAGTTTGACATTTGTGTTCAATTCTTCCTTAGTGCATGATAGTTGCCTCAGCTCTGGACTGCACTTTCATTTGTTCTGCCCTGTGTTATCACAGAGGCTTTATGGAGTTTGTTATAAATTCTCAGGGGAAATCAGGGAATGTCATTTTATGAGATTAAATCAAAATCACAGTAATGTGAAAGGGCTTGTGCTTTAAATTCAGGTGCAAGTACCCAAATTAGCTGGTAATTTTTTCTATGAGATGGGAGTTGTGCTCCCCACAGGTTGAGAGTTTATTTGTGGGTGTTAAAGCTCTTAAATCTCAGTCTGCAAACTTGGCTGCTTAACAACATTACATTCACAGGCCAACTTTTGATGAATCATGCAGACTTCACAGTATAATCAGTCTTCATGTTACTCTGGGTTTCCATGTTAACTTCTACACTTAGGTATATAAGTATTTGGACAGTGGCATCATTTTTCTAATTTTGCCTCCGTACACCACCACGATGATTTGAAACAAAGACATCCAGATGTGATTGAAGTATAGATTTTCAGCTTTAATTCAAGGGGTTTAACAACAAAATTGCAATAACTATTTAGAAATTTAAGCCAAGTCCCTCATTTTTAGTGGCATTTTCAGTGGCTCAAAAGTAATTGGACAATTGACTGACAATAACTTTCATTGTCAGTTGTGGCCTGTGTTCCCTCATCATTTCATGACAGATTAAGCAGATGGTAATTTGGTAACTCTTCATGGGAACTCTCAATATGTGGTCCAAATATGTGTCAATGCAAATGCAGGAGGGCCATCACTGGGCTGAAAAAACAAAACAAGCCCATCAGACAGATAGTAGAAACTTTAGGAGTGGCCAAATCAACAATTTGGTACATTCTTAAAAAGAAAGAACTATTTTCCACTTTCCAAAAAAAGAGTTAACACTGTTGTTTTTTATATTCCCAGATGCAGTTTATGTAACCTGGGGGGGGGAGTCTTTCCCATCTGAAGATGATTTACAACAAAGTCAACTATCCGAGCAAACCTGTGGTTTGCTTCTATTGACCTCACCTCTCTCTGAGAATGAAAGGCCCAAATAAGACTTTGAATAAAATAATGGTGACTCGGAGCATCACAGTGGACATTGTGCCCATCTAGTCATTTCTAAGTCTTAGGAGAAGAGTGCGTGCTGCCATTCAAATCATGTGGACAGGGAACAGCCCCTACTGTATCCTGGACTAAGAGAAACACAACACCCAAAGGGAGAGCTTTCTGACATCACTTTTTATGTATACCTACATGTGTATGTAAAAGCAAAATTGGGTTGTTGTCTCATACACAAATTGAGTTTTCTTTTTGTTTTTTGTTTTTTTGTTTGGTTTTTTTTGTTCTTTTTTTGTTGTTTTTTGGTGTCGCTTTCTCCAGGTGAGGCTGGGAGAGTCACCTCTTTTGATTATCAATCATGATTACCTTCTTAAAGCATCCTCAAATTTGGAAAACAAATGCAAACTCCTGTTTATACTACACATTTTTGTTTTCTTTCTTTTTTATGTATTGTTTGCAGTAGACATTCCTTGTGTACTGTTTGTATTTATTTATGATTACCTATAGAGAGGACGACATTATTAAACAAATTGGTCACTGAATTCCTCCATGTGGAAGGTTTTCAGGTTTATACATAGGTATGATTGATTGTAGAATTGGATTTTGAGTGATTGAGATTATTTAAAAAAAAAAAAGGAGTTAATATAAACTTTAAAGAGATGACATGTTTTGCTGCTGGGGCAACTAAATATTCTCTGTACTCATGATGCCTTGTACAGTTATCTGTGGCTTGAGGGGTCACACTGAAGATATGTATCAACATAATAATTGATTAATACTGTCAAATCTGTGGGGTTGATTTCTATGAACTTTGCGAGGAAACATTTTTCAAATTAGCAAAAGCACTACATTTTATGATTGAAGCAGCATTGCATTGGAAAGGAATCGCCTTTTATGCTTTTGATGCTTTTGGCATGCCATTTATTCTTACATTTAACAAAGTTCCTGGCTACCCTTCTCCAACGTGACTGTGCAGGGTCCCTTTCATGCTTAGATCATGTTTCCATAGATGAGCACTGGGGTGTTTTGGACAATGTGGGGGCATTGGGAGGCATTGTTCGTAGGTTTGACTCAGACTGGGGGGAGGGCAGTGAGGTCCAGTTGTGCAGGAGAATGGAGCACTGTTGATCGGTGCTTTATGTATATAGAACTGATCCTGCCAATCATAAGAATGGGTGGGTGTAGCTATGAAAGATGGCCTAAACATGAAAGTCACCTTTAATCCACTAACTGAACGTATTTCTTGCATTGTCCCTGCAGATTATATATATATATATTTTTTTTTTTTTTTTTTTCAATAAAGTGCAAGCTTCCCACACTTCTTTGGCTCTGTATTTATTTAT
Source organism: Xiphias gladius (assembly GCF_016859285.1). Classification (NCBI taxonomy): domain Eukaryota; kingdom Metazoa; phylum Chordata; class Actinopteri; order Istiophoriformes; family Xiphiidae; genus Xiphias; species Xiphias gladius. The sequence goes on along the minus strand of NC_053416.1, from coordinate 26,957,688 downwards.
CAAAAGAAAAAAAATGTTTCTTGGACGAATTGTTTAATATCTGTATTAATAAAGAAAGATCAATTAGAAGTGTTTAACAATTTTTATTAAGGTTAGCAACAGAGAAAGAATTCAGTAATTATGCTCCATAGATGTGAAGCATCTTCATTAAACATAGGCCAATGAACTTAGAAGTTGGGACAAGATTGCTAGGGCTTTAGCGGTGGTAGAGTAAAGCCAGCAGGTAGATGATGAAAACTCGCATTTGAATCTCACTGGACATCCTGGAGGTCATGGTAGTGATGGAAAAAATGATTTTGGGATAGAATATGTAATAAGTGTGTTTGCCTCTCAGTTCTGTCTATACAGTAGCTTCAGAAGGTATTTAGACTGTTTTTGCATACTTTGTTTTGTAGATTTAATTTTAAATGGGCAAAAATGGCGATTTTATCCATCAATCTACATGTAATAATCAATAAAGACAAAGTGAAAACGTGTATTGAATATTTAGCAAATTTATAAAAAATAAAAAACTGAAATCTCTCATTTTGAAAATGCATTAGGACCCTTAATTCAGTACTTTGCTGCCAAAAGGAGTTCTACATTTACAGCTTTGAATCTTCTTGAGTAAGTCTCTTCCATCTTTGCACAACTGGACTTGGGCAGTTTATCCCATTCTTCCCTATTCGTCTCAAGCGTTGTGAAATTGGATGGGATGCGTCCGTAAAACTGCCATCTTCAGGTCTCTCAACAGCTGTACCATGGGGTTTAAGTCTGGGCTTTTGCTGGGCCACTCAAGGACAGAGACTTGTCCTGAAGCCACTCCAGCATTGTCTTGCCTGAATGCTTTGGGTCATTTTCATGCTGAAAGGTGAACTAAAGCTCCTGTTTGGCTGCATTCATCCTTCCCTCAAATTCTGACCAGTTGCCCTGTGCCTGTCACTGAGAATTACTCCCATAGCATGATGCTGCTACCATGCTTCACCACAGGATGCCAAAAGCCAGGTGATGGGCGGTTCCAGGAGATCTTCCATAAAGGCCGGAGTGATGAAGTGCTGAGACAGTTGATTACTTCTGAAGTTCTGTTAGAGTGACCATTGGGTTCTTGGTCACCTTGCTGACCAAGGCCCTTCTAGCCAGGTTCCTCAGTTTGGGGAAAACTCAAATGTTAAGAAATGGTTGTATACCCTTGTCCTGATCTCTGCCTCACCAAAATTTTATCACGGTGGTCTACAGAGAGTTGCTTAGACTTCATGGCTTGGCTTTTGTCCTGACATGCAGTGTGAATTCTGAGACCTGATATACACAGAATATGCCTTTCTAAACTATATCCAATCTATTTAATTTGCCACAGGCAGACCCCAATCAAATTTGGAGTGCCACAGCAAAGGGTCTGAATGCTTTTGTAAATGAGAGATGTCAGTTTTTGATTTTTTATAAATTTGCAAAAAAATTCTAAAAACAGGTTTTCACTTTGTCCTTACTGGTTATTGGGTTTGGATTGATGGGCAAAAATGGCACTTCTATTTAAAATTACATCTACAACACAATTAAGGGTTGAATAAGTGAAGGGGTCTGTAGACAGGATTATTAAACTTGCATGTTTGAAAATATAAGTTTTTGTCTTTTCTGTTAAGGTTATGTGACTTTTACTTTGAATTCCAACATGCATTTAAGAAAGGGCATTTCACTTGTACAGCCTTAACACAAATGACTAATGAGTGGTTGGACTAAATTGACAAGGGAATGACTGTGAGAGCTGCTAGATTTTAGTGTAGATATGATGTAATTGACTGTGATTTAATTCTAAATAAGTATATTGCATATTGCTTCAACCATCAGCAGTCAGGTTTTTTCAGAAGAATATCACAGGGAAGTTATTTGTGGCTGCTATTGTATTTAATAGTTACTAAAGACCTACCCTCTAGTAACAGTGAGGAGTAGCATGACCTTATTTGCGGATGATTTGTCATTATATTTGGAATTAAATTATTTTACTGATTTAAACATAAGGCTAAAATGGGCAGAACTGAAGGTTTTACAGTGCTTAGCTCTGTCACATCTGCACAATTGCCTTGTGATATGCTACAGTGCAGCTAAAAATGGTTTGCAGAAGGTTCAGATAGTTCAGAATAGAGCAGCTGATCTGGTCCTTAACTGTCCATTTAGACAGCAGGTTGAGGAAATGCATGCTGGTCTGTTCTGGTTGATGGTGGAGGAGAGACTGCTCTTGAGTCTATTTTACCTTACCTCTGAGAAATGTGTGTGCTAAAACAGCCAAATTGTCTGTTATCAACAATAAGCTTTACTAGGAATAAGTACTGTTACAAAACTAGACAAGTGACTATGGATAAGGTAGCTCTTTCTCAACGTAGAAATAATGCTTTAACGAAAATTGTTCTGTAGAGAGTGGGCCGTTCGGTGGGATAATAATACCATCATATATCAGAGTACTCCTGAGAAAGATTCCCTTTTAAAATACAGTTAAAAAAGTACTTAATTAGTCATAAATAGACTTAAGACTATAATGAGAAGTGTATTGTTCTATGTTGGTAGTTATGCACATTAATTGCAGGGTGTATGCTGCTGTATTGCTGATTATAAAAACAAACTAAGTAAACTGACATTTATGTGTAAAATTTGTTTAGTTTAATGGCAATTTTAAACAGTACTAGATTTGAAAATGTGGAAACTGATTGGTGGTTGATCCAAGTGGTAACGAGTTCTTAGCCCTTGGGGATGCCAGACTCCCGCCCTTCATCATTCTGGAGGCTTCTGTTGCTGAACCCACAGGTGCAGCAATTTATCCATGTGCAACACAGACACACACACACGGAAGGACCGTGGTATAAAAGGTACATCCTGCTTGGCAAAGCCTCTCCACGAGCAATAAGAAGAGTCTTTGTTTTGCTGCCACTTCCCCTTAGTTTGGATTCATCAGTAGAACGATGCAAGTGTGTGTTTGTGTGAGACACTGACTTCCATGATAGAATTATCTGGCAAGTTAATAAAAGTCTTAATGTTGAACCGAAGCCTTCCTTTTCACAGTGGTCTGTAGATAGTTAACCTTATTTGAACCCCCCCCCCCCTTCCAAAAATGAGTTGGATGGGAAAAAACAGCATGTCAGTCACTGGTTAAAACAACCTCGAACTGTTTCCTCTAGATTAAAATTCTCAGGGAAACTGAAAACGTATTTATGTTACAAAATTGTGTATTTAAAAGAACTTTTATTCCAACAAAAGAATGCAGATATTTCAACAGGTATTTAACAACAGGTCTGAATATACCGAAAGGCACTGTCAATAACATGCTTCTAAACAGCATTTCGAAAAATGAAGGTGGGAAAATTTCCAATTTTAAAGTTGTGAAGAAAATCCCTTTCCTCTACACTTGTTGACCAGAGAGGTATGCTGTGAAGTTCTTTTACTGCAAGGCAGCACCCAAAGGTCCCGAGGTGCAGAGATGAAGCCTTAGTTTGGTACAGCCACTTCCAGATGCTCTGGTGGCATCCCCCTCATCCACTCCTGTCACTGCAGTTCCAATGCCAAAGTCCATTAGGGTGGGTCAACACCAAACAGGGAACGTACAAAAGAGTCAGTTGTAAAATGATATTGAGAAATTATATTGATTTTTTAAAAACGTATTAACTGATCAGTAGTCACAAACAAATGAATCTTTGAAATATCTGGTAATGTAGCTACAATATGTTAAAAGTGCTTCAGCTTCTTCCAGGTAGGAAAGCTACATGGGTTCTTTGTCTAATGTGTGATTCATATCATCCAATATCATATGTAATAGATGGATGTATGTTAAATTATGGAAATTATTATTTATATGAACAACAATCAATCATCAGTCAGAATTTATGAAATCAGGTTGGATAGTCAGCCAATATGCACTAGTAAAAAATTTAGCTCTTCTGCCACCTTCTGGTCTGAAGGTGCAGCTGATGGGAAAACAATGACTGGTGGTTTTACACCTATCAGTCACAACAGTAAAACCTATGCACTGCATGGTACAATCAAGTTATTAACATCTAGTCACGCCCTGTGGCATGTATAAAAATGCTGAGTAGGCCAAGTGGAATCTGATTTGTATCAAGATGGCGAGAGGAAAAGATCAAAGTGACTTAGGAAGAGGGTTCATTGTTGGGGCACAGATGGCAGGAGCTTCGCTCACAAAGACAGCGCAACTTGCTGGTGTTTCTATAGGAACTGTGACTAAAGTGACATCTGCAATTAGATCTATGGGAACGACGTCAGTAAATAGGGTCAGAAATTGTGGTTGACAGCACACATTTGGTGAGCGTGATGCTCCTGCATTAGTGCAATATGTAAGGAAAATCAAAAGAGCAACTCTTCGTCAGGTGACTGAGAAGGTCAATGCAGGATGGGATCAGACTGTGTCAGCAAGAACAGTCTGTTAATAGTTACATAGAGAAGGATATTATAGTAGGGCTACAGTGCATAAACCCTCATTACAAAAATGAATGTACATTGAAGAGTACAATGGTGCAAAAACCGTAGGCACTGGTCTACAGACACCATATTCTCAACAGGTGGGCGAGTGCATGCGTGGTGTACACCCAGAGAACGGTACAGGACCGAGTGCTGGACCCCTATATTGAAGGGATCCGTTACCTCTGTTATGCTGTGGGGTGGTTTTGCTGGCATGGTTTGGGCCCACTTGACCCGTAGAGGGAAGGGTCACTGCAAATCGATGCAAAGGTATTCTTCACCTTTATCCTGTGATGTAACATTTCTAGCCTTATGGCTGCGGTCTCTTCCAGGATGAAAATGCCCCCATCCAAAGGGAAGGAGGGGTCACTGAATGGTTTGATGAGTATGAAAATGTAATGTATATATATATAATAAAAGCCTATTCCTTTTGGAAAATACCTCCGTATAAAGAATGAATGGATCACACTTCAAGGACCACTGGTAAATTACAGTGAGCTAAATACCACCTACCACATTAACATACAAAGAAATAAATAAATGAACAAGTGTAGAAATACAGAAATAAATAAAAGTACATTTGTAGAAATGTGGAAATAAGGTAAAGTTGTGTATTTATTCCTGAGTAATTACCATCATGTGTTTATTTATTTATTAAGTATGCATTTAATTATTTAATTTATTTAATTATTTATTATTCCCATCTTCTATTTATGTATTTATCATTTTATTAATCTATTAATTAAACTACTTATTGATTGATTGATTGATGGATAACCATTTTTGTCCTCCACTGATTTTGTGTCAACTCCTGATTTTGTTTTTTTTTAATCAAACCAGATATTTACATGAGGTGTGTGACTATTTTGCTATGTTTTGTCATGGTGTCCATCTAATGGAATATTTAATAGTAAAGACGATGGTATAATGCTATTCACAAAGCCTACGTATTCACAAAACAGGCACTGCATTCTCAAGGCACTAAAAAGCAGAAAGCAGCCCAAAACTCTTTAAAATATGATACAAGCCTTCACAGAAAAAATAAAATATTTTAGCATTGTAGAAAAATGTATTAAAAAATCTAAATATGAGAAGAATGGTCAATGACTATATATTATAAGTAATAGCTTTCAGGATTGTTTTCTAGTGGGACAGACTGATTTGAGTATGAGAGCCTGTGAAAGTCACGTACAGCGGAGCATACAGGTACGTAACCTTGAGGCAGATCCTCCAGCTGCTCTCCGCTGCCCCCTGCTGCTGTGTGTCTGCAGCTCCTCCCTTCTGCAGCACATAAGGATCGTGCTGTAGTTTAGTTGTTACTCAGAAAGGAGCAACAGCTAGAGGTGAGGTGACTGCCTTCTGACACTCAGAAATCTTTTTTTTTATGCGTAAATGATATACTTCACTTTCCTCTGTGTGTTGTTAAAATGTTGTTCTTACACTGTTAGGACTGAGAAGTGAAATGAAAGTGGCAGTTTTGGATGAATACTAAGTGAAAATTACAGCAAAGGGGAAAACCCTTATTTTCTGCTTGGATTAACCAGATGTTTGCCTGTATGTCATCTTTTCTATATTATTTTTAACACTTACTTACATTAGGTTCATGCATACCTACGAACTGCACAGTGAAATAACAATTACACAATCATCTGCCAAAGACTACAGAGCTGCTGAAGCTCCTGGACATTAACTGGCTTGAGTGGTTGAGGTTTGGTAGTGTTTTTCATACAAGTAAGCTTGAGGTCACCATTTTTAGCTCATTGTCGCTTTTAAATGCTTTATTTCAACCTAGTATTCAGTTACTGTAAAGTAAGGATTTGTATCACCACTCCAGCTTTAAATATTTTAAACCTGGTGCTAAAGAGACAGACATTTATTTTCTCCAGGGGAATTTTTCTGAATAGAAAAATCAGGGAAAAGTTCATTCATGAGTTACTTCGTTCATGTCATTAATCACTTAAAGGTCAAAATGTAACCTTTACAGTAGATTTATCTGCGAATTAGCATTATATAGCTCGTTAAATCTTCAGGTCTCTTAAGGAAGTTTGACACTGATGAGGAAATAAGTCAAGTCACAGCTATCACAACAAAGAAATAAGTCTTCTGTCCTTCAGCTAGAATTTACCCCTTTTGGAGAAAGTGGACATAGAACATCCTTCTTTATAAGGAAATAAAGTATTCTGTTTTTGCAACAGAAATTTTACCTAGGGCTTCTTACAACTCAGTTGTAATGCAGTCTTGTATACAAGAATAAGAGGCAATTACAACTTTCTGAATAAACAATGAGAGCCAACCACATTGCAACCATAACTCTTTCTAAAACAAATTCACAAACCATAACTACCATTCTCTCCATAGCAGCTGAATGACGTTACTTCTGTCTTTCTCTTTACATTTAGCAAATATAGCTGCCCAGGGATGGAAATTAGCGAGAAGCTAAATTTGGTACAAAGCATCTTTTCTCTGGAGATTAATCTATTTATGTCTTTTCACCATTTCTAAATTAGCCCATGCATCTTTTTCTGCGTTATGTTCTGTAAAAAAAGTTTTCAAGTTTTATCTGCGCATATCGCACAACATATACACCAATACCATTATAAAGTATCTGTGATAGGCCAATACTGGCTGATAAAATCAGCCAACCGATATAATAGTTGGACTCAATCTCAAGCCAATCAAGTGAAATCTCCAACAAATTCCCACAGTACTCTTTGATGTGGGTGTACATGGACAATGTTAGAACTTGCAGGCATTCCTCATTAAGGTTTGTCTTCTCTTAAAGGAAAAGCAGTAGCTCTGCTGGGATAAAAAACAAAAAACAAAACCTGAAGTTGTAATCTCTTTTAAAAGAAATATGTACAGTATATCATCATTTCACTGCTGGCTTTAACTACTGTTCCCGCACTCAAACTATAGGTGATGTATATCCACATTGTTGTTCCCTCTTTAGTGGAAGAAAGAGGAAGGAAAGACAGAGGTAGTCAGTGGGAGGAAGGAGTGAGAAAGAAAGGAGTCTTTCTAGTAAGAATAGTCAACGGTGCATGAGCATTACATGTCAAGGCAAAGGAATGTTGGTATTTTAGCAAGCTGTTATGGTGGCTAGAATATCAGGCCATAACAGGTTGCTCTGGACTCTTTTCAGGATGCAAATATACATATTTTTTATTGTGTACTCCTCGCATAGATAGAGTGATTGAAAAGAGTTTTGGTTGAATTTTTTATATTGAAACTGAATTGATATTATCAACTAATAATGTTGACCTGGGTATAAGTTATGGTCAAGTTTTCTACAAGGTACTGAGGCTTGTTAAACTGCAACAAATGGTTATTTTCATTACTGATCAATCTGCTGAATATATTCTCTTTAAATCATTTGGTCCATAAAATTTCAGAAAATAGTGAAAAGTTCAGTTTGCTCATTTTGTCTAAACAAGAGTCCAAGAACAGAAGACCTTCTCAGAAGATTGAGAAAACCAGCAACTATTCACACTGGAGAAACTGGATGCAGTGGTCTTTTATCATTCGTACTTGAAAAATACTTTAGATAATGACTTGATTATTAAAATTGTTGCTGCTTTATTTGCTGTTGATTGAGTGGTGTTAATCTATCAATCCACTAATCATTTCTTCTACTGAGGAATACTAAAAGAGAAATAGACTTTCTTCTGTGAATATCAAATAATAGGATTCCCCCTCAATTGGGGCTGTTTTCCTTCAGGCTGAATCTGGGCTAGAAAGAGTCAAACGTGGCTACAGAAAACAAAACCAGCTAAAGCAAAACATATCCAGAACCAGCACAGCTCCAGAAGAGTAAATAAGGAGTGCCTGAAGCACTGCCTCAAAATGATCACTTTATACCATGGACAAAGTATGGATCACTCAGTTTGTGTAAACCACTGACACTGACTTGACTTGGAAGAATAGAACAAGGTCTTTGGGAGCTTCAGGAAGAACCATATAAGGTGATCATGTTCAGCTTCTAGACACAAACACAAAGCAGTGGAAAACATCAGCTGCGGGCAGCAGCAGTCACCATGATTGACCTGAGTTTCCTGACAGAGGAGGAGCAGGAAACCATCCTGGCTGTGTTAAAAAGAGATTCTGAGCTGAAGAAGGCTGAGGAGCAGCGTGTCCAGTGAGTTCCTTATGTCAGTTGTGCCATGTTTAACAGCTTTGGGTAGAGGCAATAATAATAATCCCTCACTTTTTAAGTTTGACCTGTTACAGACAAGATTGTTTCAAAAGTGTAAAAGATTCACATGTCTGCAGTTGAAAATGTAGCTTGCAGTATAGCAAAGACTTATACATAGGGAGACGTGTTTTGCAGAAGAATGCCAAAAAACTCTTAATTTTCTTATACCAAAATTTTTTTCTTGTACCAAAAATTTTGAAATTAATCTTTGGAATAGTGGGGTAGTAAATATATATTTCCCTCTGACATGTCCGCACCCAGGAACCTGCAGAAGACTGTTAGTGACAAGGGCCAGCTGAGGTACCTGACTGGAGAATGGTTCTATGAGACCAAGCAGCTTCGTCATCAGGATCGCATCCATGGCTCCGACATTGTCAGGGCCTCCATGAGACATACACATAAACCACTAACTATATGTGAGTCTGCTACATCCTGCATTGCTTCTCTCTTGTGAACATTGTAAAAGTGAGCATGATGCCTTAAGATGCAAGTTCTCTGTGTGTGAAGTTAGAGAAATTTTTTCCCTCCTTGAATAGAATTGCATAAAAAAGGCAAAACCAGAGACCATTTCTCAAAGTCTTTGTCATTATGTGCTAGAAACACTTAACTCACTGGAGTATGAACCTTTTTTATTTAAGTAATGATGTAGCCTTTCAAGTCATAAGGACCTAAGAATACCAAAGCTTTCATTTTTCATTTATCCAGTAGTTTTGTTTTCTGGTGTACATGAACATTATAACTTCTTAGAGTTGGTAGTATAGTCTTGTGTAGCCAATTCAAAACCTCACACTCACCTTAACTTGCTTCTGACAGGACATAAACTCAGCTGATACATCAGCTAACCCAGGGCACAGTTCCCACTCCAGCTGTCTGCTTGAACCAGCTTCTTATCAGCTGTCTCAACTTGATGAAATTGTTTCACTTGCCAGAACTAAACTGTTATTAGTGTCCATAATTTCAATAAATTTAATACAACCGTGTGGGACTGCAGGAAGATTTGTGATGAATCTGAAACCAGTGTTTATGTTAGTCTTTCTTGCTATTGGGATAGTTTCAAGTGAATGGGGTTCAGAAGATACACATACACTTTGTGAAAATAAGCACTATTGTAGATTTAACAAAAAAAACAGCTTGTATATGCCCTATTTGTAATGTTGCACCATAAAATATTACAGTAACAGTAGAGTAAATAGGCACCTATTTCAACCATACATTGAAAATAGACATCAGTTATGTGAAGATAAGGAAGGAATCTTATTTCCTTACATTAGATTAATGACCTCTCACAGAAGTGAAAACCGGTTTAGTTGTAAAATCTTTATGGTGGTTCTCCTTTACAAGAGCCTTCAGTGAACAGCTGGATGGCTGTGGTTCACGAACTGAAACAGAGGATTAGATGATACATTTGTTAAAATCATTGTCTCACGTGCCTCTGAAACTTTCATCGTAGCTGGATAGAGACGTGTAATTTTACTTGTGTTGTTTTTACATGAATCTTTAAGGTAATTATTAGGTTATTGTGTGGTACAATGAATGATTAACTTTCTTTAACAGTAGCTGTGTTGTGTGCTGCAGTGGAGCTCTCTCAGATATTGCCTGAGAAGTCCAGTTTTGTCAGCAGTGAAAATAAAGAAGTGTTTGTCCCACCTGTACTCTGTGGACTCCTTCAGGAGCTCAGCAATGAAAGGTGAGCACAGAGAACCAAAGTAGTTGCAGGAAGCAAGTAGAAATCACCCATTTATCACATTTATCAAGAGTGCTGAAATGTTAATTTACTCCCCAAACAACAGCTTCTGCTAAAGTCAGGCTTTGCTGGGTCTTTTGCTATCAAGGATTACATCTGGATTATCTATTTTAAAACATTTAAAGCTGCTATAGTCAATATTTGTAACAATTGATCAAGTGACTAAATATACTAAATACTATTGTGAAAGGTGCACTCATATGAACCCACAGAGGATTATCACCTGACTCTGCAATTCCCCTTGTCCTACAGAGCTTTTTTTTTTTTTTTTATCATCTTCCAGCTTATTGTTTTGTTTTCTGGCCCCCACCTTAATTTTTTTGTTCAGTCTAATCACTCTCATCAGCACCATCTTTACAAGCAGGCAGCGGTTTTCAGTACAAAAAAAAAAAAAAAGAAAAAAAGAAAAAGCTCAGATAAACCCACTCTCCACACAGTTATACATCTGCTAGTGAACATAGTGCAGCATTTAGCAGCTGCAGAGACAGTTGTTTTTCACTGATGGAGACCAGAGCCAGAGCTAAAATTACTCGCATTCATCCAGTGACCAGAAACTCAACTCAGAATGAATGTTAATGTTCCTCTGTGTCTACTGGATCTGTAAAAACGCAACTGTTTGCTAACAAGTTTGGCAATTGTGTGTTTACAGCTTTTCAGCTGCAGGTTAAAGCAATTAAAGGATTTTTTGCTACTCACATACTATAGGTTTACATAGGATGTTTGGATGTATCCATAAAATGTCTAGAAAAGGTAGGATATTTTTTCGGTCACATGTTATTTTAAAGGATAATGCAAGTGTTTTGTATTTCTCTTAGTGTCAACAAATCCCATGAAAAGTCAAAAACCAGATATAAATCTCAAAAATATATAGTTTCATTTTGTAGGGGACTATTTTCAACTGAAGATTTATTGACAATTGTGGGCCTAGTGAGTATCTCTGGACAGTGCATGGGGGACTGGCAGTGTGGGTCACTGATGGAGGTCGGTGTCTCAGTTATATTGGGCTTTGGATACACACACAATACTTGTTAATAGGATATATTCACATTGAATATCACCAGACTTATCCTTTAAACTGAAGAGTGGAATAACACAATGTTTTTAAATGAAATGGTGTATCATCTTAATACAGTGCCTTTTGTTGTGGCACTTCATCCATTGTTAAAATGCCTAAACTTAATTTGGGTACAAGTAGAACAAGTGTATAATTAAAGAAAAATCTTGCCTCCTGCAGCTATAAATAATCCCCAAGGTGTAAATTCTCAAAATTTTAAACCCCATACACATTTAGAAAACAGTAACTCCATGTAGTATAAACAAAACCATGATCTGTGTTGTCTGTTTTCAGCACCATCACATGCTACACTAATAGAGTAGATTATCTGGGTGTGACTGAAAGTGAGTAGAGTTGGTTGTACACACAGTAAATGGCTACTTAGTAATTGGCCCTTAGTTCTCAATAATCTTCTTAAAAGGTCAGGTCTCACATGTTCATGTTCTCCACTGCTTCTGAGGAGCGATTACAATTATAAATATACATTCTTTATAGACATTCTGCACTGCCTTTAGTTTTGAGGACTTACTTGCTTGTTCTTAAAAACAACTGTAATTATTAATCCCATAACACATGAAATGAGAAGTTTTGTTGCAGATTACACATCCACTTGCAGTGACAAGAACAAGAGCACAGGCATTTTTTTGGTAATAATATTATTATTTCACCGACCACTGACCAAAACGTGTCTGTTGCACAGAAGGTATAGTGTAATGCACTTTGATGAGCACACATATTTTCCAAATCAAGATTTAATTTATTATTTTTCAAAGACTTGGAAAGTTTGAAGTTGCACATCTTAAATTGTGAAATTTTCAACACAGAATGTAACCTTTGTTTGTTTTAATAGGTATCATAACCAGACCCCTTATGAGACACCAGAAGATACACCTAAATCAGTTTTACAGTCATCCACAAAGGTAGGAAGAAACAAAATAATTTAAGTTGAGTGTGAGTCCATGCTTGAATGTGTTGCAGGTGTTATACAGTATACAACAACACTGGTCAATATCACTAATTAATTTTAAGTAAGTGCAAATCCTGTTCATTGAATACACCTTTATGTGTTTTTAGCCAAAACCCAAGAAGAATGAAGCCAATTCATTTGAAAAACAATTATGTTTGACTAAATAAACTATAATGGAAGTTCCACATTAAAGAACCAACTGCAACAAAAGTCAGTACACCCTTCATTAATGAGATTCCATTCTTTTATTTTTTTTTTTAATTTTGTCTGTCCACCTTTATTCTTTATGACAGATTCAATCCTCCTAGGCATGGATGATTCTCTTCAGCTGCTCTTTGCTGGAGGGGTTTTGTTGCTTTACTTTCTGATTTAAATATCCCAAGGTGTTCTATTGGATTCAAGTCAGGGGACATATTTCACTTGGCCAGGTCAAAGGTTTCCCTTTTTTCTTCTTTACTAACTCCTGTGTGATTTTTGCTGTTTGGGATCATTGTCAAGTTGGATAATTCTCTCCTGCCAAGCTTCTTGGGACAGGAATTCATCTGTTCATTCAGTACTTGAGTATACCAACTTGCATTCATAGTCTCCCCCTACACCTTTTGCACTCATGCAGCCCCATATCAGCAAACACGGACTTCCAAGTTTCAGGGTCGGCACTATGCAGTCACTTTGGTAGTCCTGGCCAGGTCCACGCCAAACGAGCTAGACCCCATCTGATCCAAACTAATTTATTTTGGTTTCATCTAACCAAAGAATGTGCTGCCAACATTCATCAGGCTTCTTTTCATGTTCTTTTGGCAAAGTTTAACCAGACTGCAGCCCATTGCCTGCTGATGTGTATAGGGTGAGATCGCATTATGGGGTTGAAGTCACAGTGAACTTTTTCTGTATTAAACCAGCTCGAAATCTTTCCCTAACCTTATCAAATGCTGTGACTGTCTAAACCGACCCTGTCTCCTAAAAATTACGTTAATATACAATGAAACTGCAACGGCAAATTCATTTGATAGGAAACGTATTTGCTTGCTGGATTATGTTCACAGGTAGCGTATGTTTTTAATGAATGATGAATGAATGAATGACCACAATCTTTCCCTTAACTTAACTAAGTGCTGTGAGTGTCCTAACATAACCATGAAAAAATTTAATAAGGCTGTTACTCACTACAAGTGGATATTATACTGCAAGACCTGATATTTTAGGGGAAAACAAATACGTTGTATGTGAACATTTTACTAATATATTTAGTACCAACATATTTGCCCCTTGCCAAATATGTAAATTAACAACATATCCTCATTATCTTAATAGAAAATATAACCCGGTTGAAATTAAGTTTCCTACAGAACGTATTTGCTGTTGCAGTTTCGTTTAGTATGAATGTCATTTTTAAGAGACAGGGTTGCCTAACCACACCACAATCTTTCTTTAACCTTAACCAAGTGCTGTGAGTGCCTAAAAATAACCATAAAAAAGAGTAATAATGCTGTAGTGTACCCTGCATGTGAAAAAACGACACCAAAGTTGTACCCAGTGCTTTAAAAGGTGATGCCAATAGGGTTCTGACCAAGTGTCTGTATGTAATGAGTTGGGAGTCAGAATGTGTAGTCATGCAATGTCCTTCACACTGTCTGATCAGTGCAAGGTTGTGGAAATACTGAATTGTGCATTGGCCAATGTGCCTTCTGTTATTGGTAGTATGGCTCTCCCTATACCTCCTAACCACTGCTGTGGAGCCATGTTACATTAGACACAGCCTAGGCCAAAACTGAGAAAGCTTTGGTGTTGACAGGTCCTTTTATAACCTTGTTCATGAAATTAGCCTTAACTGGAAATCACAGGTGGAATCAAATTTGTTTTAGTGATCACATGTAAACTGACTTCTGCTGCAGTAATCACAGGTGTACTCACTTTTGATGCATTGAGGTTGTACTTTGGGTACCTGCATTTTCAATGTAGTCTATTTAACCAGTCTGTTTTAATTATACATAAGATCAAATACCCTACACTTCAACTTAAAAATAATACAATTCTTGTAAGTTGACACAGTTCTGAAACTTTTATTATTTTAGTGATGCTGACCAGGGGTGTACTCAGTTGTGTTGTATACTGTTTGTAACAATCTTTTTCTTGTGTTGAAGCAGAGAAAAAACCCTTTCAACAGAGAGCTCAATGCAAGTCACACTTTTAAAGAAAAGGATAGTCGGTTTTTGGATGGAGCAGTGGATCAAACCCACAAACCAAATGAGGGTGAGTTTTTTTCTATAAACTGCAGCTTGTGTTATTTTGAATACGTATTCTGAGAGTAAGTGGATTACTTTTTCCATTGAGATCTAATGATATGTCATGTGCTATGTTTTGAATTGAGTGGCTGCTTGATGGAAAAATCGTGAAAGCCATTACATTACAAACCAATGTAAGTCTGATTCTAGCAATCTGTTTAACATCCAGGTGTGTGGGTTCTTTAAGCTTCAGCTGTTTTAATCTTTGCTGTGAAGTGCATGTTGGCATGAGCAGTGGTTGCATGGCAGTTGAAAACATGTACTGGCTTGTCATTTCTAACAAATTTATAATTTGAGTTAATTCCATCTTGTTTATGTTGCAATTTCAGAGAAGTTATTTTCACACAGTGGTACAGGAAAAGTGACGAAATGAGCCAATGTTCTGGGACCAAAGATTTTCCCAGGGGTTGTCATAGTAAAGGGAAGTCCAAATACATGAGGCTGCAAGACTAGCCAGAGGATTACACAGAAATACATTCCAAAGCCTTAATCTGTACTGCATGACTTGTGGCTGTTGGAAGTATTTCACATGAGCTATGAAAACAACGTTTTTGTGGGTGAAATCATATGATAAGAAGGAAACAATGCTTCAGCAGTATTTTTCTGTTGTAGCTGCTCTAGGCGGAGCTAGCTTTAAATACAGTTATACAGTTAGGTATTTTAGTGCAGTGGTTCCTTTAAAGGGTCACAAGATAAATCTGAGGAGACATGAGATAGTTAATGGGAGAGGAAAGAAGAAAAAAAGTTATTGAAATGAAACCATTTCAGATGTTTTGGGGGGAAATGTTTCTTTGGTGGAATGACAAATAACTCATGGACATCTAAACCATGACAAGCTTGACTAGACTAGACTCCACCACTGATTAATGACTGAAACCAAAAGTAATAGTGTAGGAAATGAAACTCCCTAGACATGAGTATGTGATGGGTAACTACTGGAGTTGCTGAAGGACAACATTGATTAAACTGTCTGTTTAAAAAAAAGAAAAAACACTCCTCCAGTTACCTTTATGAATAAAAGAACAACTGGTGCATTGTTGACTAAAATGGTATTAATTTGTTTTTGTTTTTTCAGAGCCTTTACCATCATCTGACAGCTCCATTTCTTATGCTATTAACCTTAGACAAGACCCTAATAGCTTGGTCACCCAGAATGCATCTTGCCATATGCCAATGCCTGGAAACAGGGCAGTCAGCACCAGTTCTCAGGACTGTTTTGTTGAGGTAGATGGACCAGGAGGTAGACAGACTAATTCTGCTGCTCCGTGGGACATCCTCAAGCACTTGTCCACTTCTAGCTCCACAAACTCTCTGTTCTCTCACCTATACGAGAAGAATCCAGTTAGTCTGAATTTTGCCACTGAGACCTGGATAGACAAGAAGCAGGTGAGGTTCAGCTCCATGGTCAGTCAGAGCAGAGTGAAGTGGCAGGATGGGAAGAAACTGGGAGAGCACAGTTTGCTGAACATCGACTTCAACACTCCATCTGAGATGGAAAATGCGCATCTGAATAACCGTGACCTTGAGAATACTGGCAGTACAACTTCTGGCACAAATAGGCCATTACTCAGTCAGAGTCGAATGGATTCAGTGGAAGGTGAACTCATTTGCAAAAACGAGGCAAACCTCCAAGAACAAGAAGCTGGCCAACACCAGGTCCTTGGTGGTAAGACTTTTATTTAAAGACAATGAGTCAACTAAACAACTAAACCACCAACCAATAAGTAAAACTATCAACCAATAACTTCCATATTGACACATTCATAGATGTTTAGACATCAGACAAGCTTATACCAAAAACATTCATCCTGCTTTTGCATGTTTTTTATGCAGTAAAATATGTGCATTTATGTATGACTGCTTATAGAGACTGGTGGATAAGACAGCAAGAAAACATCTGTTTTGCTTCTATTATCGGGCTTTACTGCACCTTGCTTGCGCATTATGGGTAATCTGTCACAAAATTCTGAAGAGTTTCATTCATGTAGACATTTGTCTGCACATTGTTTCATTAATGTCTCATGCCAAGTGTTGGACTTTTTAATTGATTGATCAAGTGCATTAGGGAAATATATTCTTAAAGCTACTATATGTAGAATTATGTAGAATTTTTGTGTTTCATAGCATATTTCAAATTATTATGATGGCATAAGTGTTTATAGAAAAAAAAGAAAAATTGGTGCACTTTTTGTTTCTGCTTGAATGTGCATTTCTGTTTGCCAGCAGTGTCTTTTTGCCTTTGTGTGTGTGTGTGTGTTTGTTTTACTATATTTGTGGGGGTCTGAAAAACGGGAGCCCACTATTAATTGTGGGGTCCAACAGCTTTGTGGAGACCAAATTCCTGAATCCCACAAGTTCAAATGGCTGTTTGAGGGTTAAGATTTGGTTTTAGGATTAGGGCTAGGCATTTGATTGTAATGGTTGAGGTTAGAGTAAGGGGCTGGGGAATGTATCATGTCAATGATTGTTTCCCACAAATGCAGTAAAACAAGGATGTGTGTGTGTGTGTGTGTGTGTGTGTGTGTGTGTGTGTGTGTGTGTGTGTGTGTGTGTGTGTGTGTGTGTGTGTGTGTGTGTGTGTGTGTGTCTTATTTATACTAAAAACCCAGGCACACCAGAGAGAAATGTTCAAATCCTACACATAGTGGCCTTTGAAATGCTGTCAGAAATAACATTTGGCATGTAGCATGTAGTTACAATACTGAGTGCCCCACTTCATTTGACAGTAATACACCAAGAAAAATCCTACGCAGGTAACTTTATTATACTGTACAGTGTTAAGTAGATATAATTTACATGAGTGATCCAAGTGGTGGTTACTGTCTTTGCAGATGTCTCTGAGAAGTGTCACTTGGAGCTCCCAAAATCAGCAGTGTCCAGCCTTATTTCTTCTGAGCAAGAGTCACGTAAGCCTCTCCACCTGGAGACAGAGCCTGAAGAAGACCGTCACGCTCAGGCTAGGGCCAAAGATGGGCTAACCAGACACAAAGTTCATCAACAAAAGCTGGCTGAGCAAAGCACTGTCATTTCTGTTGAGGTTACCTCAAATACCAAACCATCAACTATCGGCATCTCAAAGAGTTCATCTAGTGCTGTTTCACCACAGCCTAGACGAAGACTGCTTGGTATTTTTAGACGAGAGAAAGAGAAAGGTGCTGAATTGCAGAGTCCGCAGGAAAAAGAGGTGAATATACAGCAGAAAGAACCAAGCAAAACACAGAATCTCTCTCTAGACACTGCAGATATGACTGTGGACAAACCTGCAATTGTCAAACATGAAGCTAAACCCTCTGAGATGACAGAGTTCAGAACACTTACAGCACTGCAGAACACTACATTTAAAGAAACAGTGATCACAGTAGATGCAGACTCTCAGCAGGTTGCAACAGAAGGCAGAGTTGTTCAGTTTCCAGAGAGACTATCCAACATGAAAGCTTTCTGGGAGAGAGAAAACACTGGAGACAAAATAATATTTACCAGACAAGAGGCAAGACAGGAAGACATCTCCAAGATGGGAATAGAAGCTTCATATGGCCCTCAGACATATGTAGAGAGCATAAACAATCTATCAGCTCGTAGGGAAATGACATTTAAGGATGCCGTTAGCAGATCCAAAGCCAAGATTTTGTCACCACAGACTGAATGTAGCCTCTTTGTAGATTTATCAACTGAAGATGGCACATATAGAGCTAATCCAGTCCTGATCTATGAAGAGACAGATCACTCTTTGACAGGTTCAGTAACAGAGTCAGAGATTTCTGAGTCACAGGAAAACATCATCACTCCTGTACCTTCCTCTGTAGCTTTTAGTGCCCAACAGCAGTGGGGGAGTGTTCCAGTTTCTCTTCCCAGACGGTCCAGTTCCAGTCCTGAAGAAGACAGGCCAGCCAAGATCAATGATCTTAAGCATTTCTGGGAGACAGAATATACAGGACCCAGGATAATTGATGCAAGAGTCAAGGAAGCCTCAAGTAGCTCACTACTCAGTAACAAAGTGGTTTCCCCTCAATCTTATCTGAGAAGATCCTTAGATAACAGAGAGAACACTGAGGGAGAGGCACAAACTTCTGCACATAAAACCAAGTCATATGTTTTCTGGAAATCATTGAAAGTGATAGACAAAGGTTTCGTCAGTCAGAGTCCAGACAGGTCACAGCTGAGCAGTTCTGGTAGTACTGGGGATTCACAGTCAAGAAGTCACCAATACCAAGTCAAACAAAGGCCTCTCAGTCCTAGTAAATCCCAAATGCCAAGATCAAAAGACCAGGATGATGAAGTCAGGAGAAGTCCATCTAAGACCTATCACCCAAGAGTCCTACCTAGAGAATCCTCCAGTCCTAAGAGATCGAGGCTGGATGGTTCTCCCTTGAAAACCTTTCTAATAGACATTGACCCTCACACTAAGGCTGTTGAAGAGCAACAAGGGAAGCTGACACTAGTGCCAAGACAGAGAAAGAGTCCCTCACATGGAGCAAAACAAATAGTGTTGACCGATACGAAACCTAGCACAGACATCACTTCATGTCTTCTACCATTACATCCAGAGGACAGAGGGGCTTACTTTGGCAATGTAAATACGCAACAAAGTAATTCAAGCTCCTCCACTTCACAACAATCCAAAAAAGCTTCAGAGAAGAAACTTAGGACCTTTACACCTCTTGCCAGATCGTTCATCCCTCAGGATTGTCAGCACTACCTTGGGCCACAGGAGAGGGCCCATGTCCCTCCTTTTCACCAAGAGAAAGGTGTTGCTGAAGAGAGTGATGTGGTACATAGACCACAAAGTGCCCTCAAAGACTCTGTGGGAAACCAGAGTACCAGTCCCACTGAGAAGAATCATCCTAGAATCAGTTCTTGGATTGTGGAAAAGAGAGATGAAAATTCCAGCCAAGACACAAGAACCAGGGCCTGGTCCCTATCTTGGGCAGGTTCAGACAGTGAGCTTTGGAATTTTCTCTCCATTTATATTTCTTTAAGATAATGATTGAGAATTTGAAACCGCATTAATGTTTTGTCAAAAACAAATCACTTCAAGTTAGCACATTAACATTACAGTGAGTCTGATTTGAATGAGTGGTAGTATACTTGCCCTTACAAATTCCTCAATTTCAAAATTCTTGTACATTTGTACAATCTGCTGTGCTTACTGACCTTAACTATTCTTTCATATTTCCTCTTCAAGTGTTTCTATACAAAACTAGAACAAATGTTTAAATTTTAGCTGTCCTTTAACCGTTTGAATCAGTAGGAAGCCATTTAGTTTAGTTTTCAGTGAAATGTAGTTTTGATTGTGAATAAAGAGCAGCTGATGCACTAGTTATGTGGTTTATCAGCAACTAATCACCACTCTAAAGATTCAAACCAGTGTAACCAACAACAGTATTCCTGTTATTTACTATGATGATTGCATCTTTTTTATAACCTAGACTGATTTACTAAGCTACTATTTTCCAGAACTGATTGTGTTTCATTTGTGGCAGGTTATGATGAGAGCTCCAGTCCCATCATGTCAGCTCTGAAACAATTATCTTCAAGGAGCATGTCTTCATCCAAAAGTCTCGAAAACCTCACCTCACAATCAAGTAACAGAAATTTTTCTTCTTCAGATACTGCATCTGTGTTCTTTTAAGGTCCCATATTTACACTTTCCCAGTGTTTTATTTTAAATTTTGATATCCATAAGAAGATATATTTGTTGCTTTAAGTGCAAAAAACATCTCAATATAGTTTTACATGTCTTCTCTGGAGCTCTACCAAGAACAGGGTGTTTTGTGTTGTTCTCTGAGCCTCTCTTGCAATTGACTGACTGTTTTCTGAGAGACGCATGGCCAGGCCAACCACAGGTAATGGATTGTAGTCTACTGTAGCTTGATAAAACTCACCCGTAAATGCAAATGACTACGGCCACTGCTGAGGAAAATGTTAAGGGGTCAGCACTTAAATGAGCCGAACAGACAAAATTCGGACAAAAATGCACTGGTGTTTCACCGAAAAATAAAATTTAGCCACTGGTCTATAATATTACTATCCTTGGGAAGGCTGTGCAATGATATATTGGATTTATGACAACCAGGAACTGTGCAGCATTTCCTCGACATTTTTCTGTCTTGTAGCTTGCTAGCTCAACGATGAAATGACCACTTTTTGTGTTGTTAATAAAGTTAAAACAACAAAAAAAAAAAAGGTTGGCTGGTGGGTCTGGATGGGCCATACTGGGGGCATAGCGGAGGGCAGTGACTGTATAGTTGTGACATCACAACCTTATGGAAGTCCTGACGGCTCGTATAAAATGCACAGTTTCTGAATATGTGCTGTGTGCATTTCTCCATGGATTGAGTGTTTTGATACTTTCACAGCACCTAGTCCTGCTTTATAATCCAAAAAGACATGGTAATCTCACTTTCTACAATGTGGGACCTTCAATACAGATGACTGTTTTTATTTTATTGTAAGTGCATTTTTCTACAAAACAAAACAAAAATCTTAATCATGTTACATGATATAATTTGTATGTGAGTGGTATGTAAATAATACTGTTTCATGGCCTTATTTCCTCTTAGGAGAAGAGAGAACCAAAAATAACTCGAGAGAACAAATGAATTTAAGTGTGGATGATGGTAAACATACAGTATGATCCTCTCTTTTGTACACAATTTCAGTACATACACAGGCTGGGAAATGATTTAAACATGCAATCAGAATCCTTTTAAAATTGAGAAATACTAATTTTTCTGTATGGTCATTGTAAGAGATTCAAAGTAATATCTTTCTTCCAGTTTCTTCACTTCCACCATCAGCCTCTACTATCTCCAACTCAAAGCAGATAAAAACCAGTGTGTCGGTGCCTTTTCTTCAGAAGGAAGAGGTAAATCACTCTTAACTGTAGTATACTGAACTCACATCAAAGGTATTATATTTAGTGCTCATCATCTACAGTACAGTTAGTGAACTGATATATTAACCGCCTTTACTTCTTCCATAAGAGCTAAATGATTGGTTATCTCTCATGATATTGATTTTAGTGATTTTTGCTTCTTCTCTGAGTGATATTTTACATTTGTGTTTTTAACTGTCATTCATGTTTTCCTGGTTTTCTCTGATATTATCAGACAGACAGTGACAGCATTTTTACGACTTACTTGGGCTGGAGAAGAAACACAGGCAGCTCCACTTCTAACATAAGTCTCTCCTCGGGAATGGCCTCGTCTGTATGTCCACATGCAGTTCACCAGATAATACAAGTTTCTGATAAAAATACACAGTGCATATGGTTTGTTAGCCACATCTGCTGAAAGTGGAATGTTTACCTCAAGATTATTTTTTAACCTAATTAGTCTGAATTTTTCAAAATTAACCTTGATGATTTTTTAAATGTGTCATGTAGCAACCGAGTTTTTGATTAGGTCCACACTTTTTAAAGATCAGTTTGAAAAAAATTAAAGGAGGAGGCTAGTGATTTTATGTATTGTATTTTTCTTATTGTGAACAAATTCAATGAATAAAACCAAGACCAACTATGTAATACTTCATCCCTCAATACTTTCTGACTTTTCCACTTTCTGACGTTAATCTTTAAAAACAATTCACAAATACTAAGTTTGATTTTTTTTAAAAAAGGCTCATTAATTTCCTAAAATTGCTGGGCACAGTAGTTTTTAACAAATGGTCCTCGAACAGGTTTTGAGTTTACTCATTGTTTGTTGTGGTCTTTTCATGAGATTTGTTGACCATAAGAAATAAAAAGAATAATGTGTGGTAACATTTGAAATAGTCACTGTAGTTGTCGATAGCTGCCATGACATTTGCTAATGCAATAGCAAGTTGTTTTTTTTCCCCAACAATCATTTTGAATTGTTGTTTTCCTCTTGTGTAATATTATGAACGAGCAGGTCACCGGCAGCATCAGCAGCATTGACCCTATAGATTTTGGTGACAAAGAAGTCCAGGGAAACATCCAGTTTGCTGTGAACTACATCCAGAAGCTTGGAGAATTTCACATCTTTGTGGTACACTGCAGGGAACTGGCCACTGCCGACGCCAAGAAAAACCGCTCTGACCCGTAAATGCTTGCTATACTGTATAGCAATGATTATGATCACAATAGTAAAGGTAGAACAAATGATATATCATCCAGTGATATGTCTGATATAAAGGTTGGAGAGAGGGAACTGGCAGGTCAGAAAAAACAGTTGTTTCTTCCTGTCATTTGAAGAATTTATAATAAGTGACTCTATATGTTGTAGTTCAGAATAGGATAGTAACTCTGCTGTCTTTTTACAGTTATGTGAAATGTTATCTTCTCCCTGACAAAACAAAATTGGGAAAGAGAAAAACCACAGTAAAAAAGAAGACTTTAAACCCCACCTACAATGAAATCCTCCGGGTAAGAATTCCATATTTGGTCTTTCACAAATTTCTCTTTACATCTATTCCATATTTTACAAATATCTTTGTTGCCTTCTTCTCCTACCATAGTTTAAAATCATAATGGAGGTGTTGAAGACTCAGAATTTGAACATCTCAGTGTGGCACAATGACACTTTCGGGCGGAACAGCTTCCTGGGGGAGGTTGACCTGGATTTGTCAGAGTGGAACTTCAGCAACACACAGATAAATGAATACGCATTAAAAGCCAGGGTAAAGGCTTAATTTTCCTGGGTAGTCTGTGTGTATTATCAAAGTGATTTTATTAGACATTTACTCACCTCAGCTCAATTGTTCAGGTGTCAGCACAAACCTCAGCACTGTATCCCTCACATCTGATGGACAGCAGAGGACAGATGAGAGTTGCCCTGAGATTCCTGCCGCAGACATCCCACAGTGAGCTAATGACTCCTCAGTTTCTATTAATCATTTCTATTAATTTTAATTATTATTTTCACTTCTCTAACTGCGCCCACAGGTAAGACAACATCTAGGATGGAAATGGGTGAGGTGCAGATTTGGGTGAAAGACTGCAAGAATCTCCCTTCAGTTAGAAGAGTGATAATCGACCCGTTTGTGAAATGGTAGGATGGCCTGCAAAACTGTCAGGTCACTGGGTTTGGAAAACCAAAGTGTTCAAAATTAAATAAATAAATCAAGCATTGTGAAATAAATAATCATGAAAGAATACTGACAAAATATGTAATATAACCATGAAATTGTGAAATAATCTAATACATTTTTAAAATGCAACTCATTATTATGAGATTATTTATTATATATTTTATCATGCTTCTTTTCACAATAACAGAGTTGATTGCAGGTCATTTTTTAATTTCAAAATGTCAATCAAGAAAAACAGCACTGCCAGTTAAGTGATTGTCATTCAGCCCGAAGCAACAGCCAATTAGTGTTTGTGATGAACCAGACCAAACAATTAATCAACTGAATAAAAAAATAATCTGAACATTAGTCAACAATGAAAATAATCCTTAGTAGAGGGCCTAGTTATCTGACATATTTTGTCTGTATTTGTTCATTACATTATTTCTTTCACACTGACTTATGTATTTATTTATTTAGTTATGAACTATTTGTGTTTCCAGTTTTTGTCAGTTTGGCTAAATGAATGAATGCATTTAAATTCCTACTTTTTCTTCTGCTGCAGCACTGTACTCCCTGACACAAGCAGGAAAAGCTGTCAGAAGACGCGGGTGGTGAAGAGGACAACCAACCCGATGTTCAACCACACCATGGTGTATGACGGCTTCCGAACAGAGGACCTCAGAGAGGCCTGTGTGGAGATCACAGTGTGGGATCACGACCGACTGAGCAGCCACTACATTGGTGGCCTGAGGCTTGGGCTAGGGACAGGTGAGATTCCACTCCATTGTTACTCTTTTCAACACGGTTACACCTGTAGTCTGGATACTTTTGATATGAGTTTCAACCTGAGAATTTCCACCTGTGATTGAAGTTGATCTGAATTTGACTACGTTTAATTAAGTTTAGATCAGGTCAGTTCAGATCTTGTGATCACAATGGTGATTCCTGTTTATTGAAATTCCAAAGCATCAGAATAGAAATCTATGATGTATCTGTAAATTAACACCATCAACTTTCTGATAACATTGAAAACATTTAAATATAAAAAGTACCAACTTTGTTGCCCTTTTTTTGCATCTTATCTCAGTGTTCAGACCAACAATTAATTTCTTGTCCATATAAACACTAAGGTACTGATGGCTATCCACAATTTCCTGTCCTTTAATAACAGTCTGAGAAGATAGGAGTGATTTTTTTCTCTGCAGTCAGTAACCATAGCTTTGGCTTTAGAAATGTTTAGTCTCAGAAATTGATGAGGTCTGGAATTGTGGATGGATATGCTGTCCAGATAATGAACAAATTTAACATATTATCATATTTACATCATTGTTTACATATTTATGTATTTTAGAGATAAATATTCAGTCATGCTCCCTTCACAGTGAGGGTTGTTTGCATTTATGTTATTTTTTTCTCTATATAAGACATGGAGATTGCATTTTCTCACTCTAACATGAGTTTCCATGATCACCTTTATATTAAGAAAATAATTTCTGTGCCTTTCTGTGCAGGGAAGAGTTATGGGGTAGAAGTGGTTTGGATGGACTCAACGAGAGATGAAGCAAATTTATGGCAGAGGATGTTACAGTCTGATCATGAATGGGTGGAGGATATTTTACCTTTGAGAATGTTGGTGATGGCAAAAAACATGTCAAAGTGAGACTCTCTAAAATGTGTTGATAAATGTGTGGAAACTTTATAGGAGTACACTGCATGTGCATTTGGGTGGATCTACACATACACTTTGAGAGGACACAGCAGCCTTAATGATGTATCTGAATAACTGATGATTACTGTATGATAAATGAATACATTTGCTACTTTAGTTTGTATTGTCCAAACCACATGTTAAATTTGTCATCTCAAAATTGTTATTTATAAAAATGATACAAAATAAGACAGAGGATATAATCTAAGTGATAAAAGATACAAATTGTATTGATCTTTAGATATATTTGATCTGAGCACATATGATTTGTATATAGTCCTGTCGTTTACAATGTGATTACTGCATCAAGCACTTCTGTCATCAATAAATAGAATATTAATGTGACTTGTCATTTGGTGGTAAAAGTATGGTTTCATTTGAGAGGTTCCATTCATATAAGAAAAGTCAACACTTTATAGTATATGATACAGTTGAGTTATTAGCAGATAATAGTTGTCATCATAATCATAAATATTCACTTCAAGCAGCAATTATCAGATTTCTAGTAGTTTTCACAGCATTTGTGTATTGCAGATACACTGTCAGATCAGTACATCAGTACGACAGACGTTGGTATGTAATTTTCATTTTTTACAAGCCTACAGCGCCCACTGCTTTTACAGTCATCCTCCTCTATTACAAGCTTGCCTGGGCATGATCATTTGTGATTCTCTTTGGCCATAACTGCAAATTATGAGCATTACTCATCAAGAAGCAATAGTGGCAGATACTGTAGGTTCTTAGTATAGACTTTGAGGCTTCAGGAAAAACAACAATCCATGGCTAATGGAAAAGTCTTTTTAAGTGTTCAAAGACAGAAAGAAATGCTGCAATGGGCCAAGATGCACAATTAATGCAAAATCCAAGGGTAGCTCAGAATGTTATTATGTGATTATACTTTCTGAACTGTATCTATGTGCTGTTATATTCACTCTCTTCAAGTTACAGTCCTCTCCAGCAGCAGCTGCACTAATATTAGATATACCATCTTTCTTACCAGTTGGCTGTTGAGCCACAAATATAGGGTATATTCCTAAATCCTACCTCTACAACCACTTTCAACCACATAGGGTTTACACTTAACACTATCTTGTCCTATTCTGAAAGAAAACATTTGGTATCACTTTATTTTATGCGTCAGAGAGGTCTCAGTAAAGTATGAAAATTGTACTTAAATAAAACAATAGATTATATTTACAGGCAACATTTATATACATTTTAAGTACGGTATGTATATTTGAGATTTTTAACCCTTATTTAACAACAAAATTAATATAATAATAGTAATAATAATAATAATAATAATAATAAAACAATAATAATAATAATAATAATAATAATAATAATAATAATAATAATAATAATAATAATAATAATAATAATAATAATAATAATCCTATACAATCCCCAATTATGAATGTCAGAATAACTAGAAGTTTCATATTTCCTACAGTACATTCAATGCATCCACATTTCACCTCTCACTTTCGCACAGGTCTAAAGCTTTCTCATTGGTAGATCCGCCTTGATGCGACAAGAAGTCTCGCTGTAGCATTGGTTTTCGCATCCTGTCGATCGAGACGGGAACCAGCTAACCAGCATCCAGCCTCTGCGTTGCTAAGATAAGTTAAGCATCTGCATCAAGTTCACCGCATTCGGCTCTGAAGATAGGCGAATGTGCCTTCAAAATAAAAGTATGAAGCTTGAAAGAAAGGTGGCGGTAAAGCAAATCTGGGTTTCTTTGGCGCTAGTAAACCGTGCGTAAAAAAGCTTGTCTAAATATGTTTGCGATTGAGTTAAATTGCGGCAGTGATACCCCCCCCCACAAATAGAGAAGTGGAAGTAAGCATCCTGGAACACTGCACATCTATCAAATTGCATTGCACATGAACCACAGTATGACTTTTTTCTTATTTGTTTAGACTGACTTATATTTAATATTATATGGTGTTAAGGATGAATGGCTCTTGCTTTAAGTTTTACATCTTGCAAATAAAAATATTTTTTGAACAATATATCTACACTTATATTTCAAAAGCGTACAATAACCACGATGACCTGTGGGTAGGATCTTTTTCATGTTGTTTAAAAATCTTATTGCATTGACTGCCAATTCAACTACTTTCAAACCACAACTTAACCCACACTTTGTCTATTAACTACATATTACCAACCATATAAATATAAAATTATAAACAGCCATTTCGCTAGAGCTGCAGTTCTGTTTGAAAGCTATAATAAAAGTATTACATATGCATTATCTTGAAAGGTATAAACGGAAGTCCGATTGCTCATTGTGGCTACCTTATTCCTAATGCTTAAAACTGTTTGATGCTGTCAGTTCATATGGCTAACGCTACGGTACACCTGGTTAAACAATAAAGAGATGTGGCAGCTCAAGGACAGAGCTGTTTTTTTATAAAGAGGAATTTCCTTCGAATGCACAGTAATCATTTTACGGAATACGAAAATACATGGAGTCATTTGAGAGCCATGCGTTTCCCCCCACCGTTGGCAGGCAGGTATTTTCCTACAGCCAGACGTCTCACTGGGAAATCATCATTTCACTTGGAACCACCGCTGGCTGGTGATTTAGCATGCATGCTAGCTAACTAGTGGACAACACGCATGTTTATATTTATGCGTAGAAGCAACATTAACGGGCAGCGTTAAAGGCCTTTGTTTTAATTTCATGAATTCTCATTACCAGCCTCATAGGGGGTACACACACGTCCCTCCGTAAGTCAGAACTTCCAGACATAAACTCTGAAATGACTGTTACGTGTTAGCTGACATTTTCTTAATAGTTGTAAAAAGAAAACGCGGAGACAAGTGACATTTGTTTTTAAATTTCACAATCATTCTTTCGGCGTCTGCAGTACTGTTATCGTACAGCCTTCATCCTGCGTTTTGGTTTGTAGGCAATTAAAAGAAACTTTACGTATAGACTGTCAGGCAAAATAAATTATGTTGACCAGCTCTTTTGACAGTGGACCGACCCAAGACTGCCACACCACACCGGCTGTGTGTCACTGTGGACCGAGCAGAGAGTATTAACCCACGCAAACCCCCAGACCCGACAGCTCCTCCTCACCAGGGGACACTAAACCAGCTTTTCTACACACTCTTCATCCGACTGTGAGGACTTCAAGGCTTGGTGTCCACTAGCCTGACTCCAACTGTGCATTGTGAGCTGTCTGTTTGTAAGAAACTATTTGGACCAGCATTGAATCAGTCATGACAAGGCACTTCTGTGGTCTGCCATCTCTCCAGCCACTGGATGTTTTTTTGAGGTGGAACCAGGCTGAAGCAATGCACAACCTCTCGTGCAGAATGTGTTAAAACCCGGGGCTCCAGAACGTTCTCAGATCAAGGACCTTTAAATTACTACACATACAGACATTACTACAGGAGACTTCATCTCCTCTTGTGGATTACTGCTGGTACTGTCATCTGGGACAGAGACACCTGGGATCAAATTATTTCTTTTTTTTCCCCCCTCACTTTGCTGGGCACAGACCCTCTGGATACCCCCTCAGGGGCCCCCTGATGGTCCCTGGACTCCACTTTGAGAGCTGCTGGTTAAGGTTGTCTCATTAAAGTTCCCTCCACTTTATGTCACCCCACTAAGAAAGAACTCTTTGACCATGCACTGAAGACTCAACTTGAAACCTTACTGAGAGTCAAATTTACACTGTGTCAGCCATGCCTATCAGAAAAAAAGGTGAGTTACTGTATGTCCTACAGGTAATAAGAGTTTTGCTTTATTCAGACCCTGTAAATACTAAACTTGAAAGATCTGGGTGCTGTCACATCACCATATTGCATTTGTTCCCAGTTTAGAGTAACAGTCTAAACTCAGGCTTGGTTGTCCAACCTTTTGGTTTCCAGTGCCCTGAGACTATACCTCGAAAAGTATAAGGACATAACTCCCAACAAACAACAGGGTTCTTTCAACTTTGTGGCAACAGTTTGTGTTTGGACCTTTCCTGTGTCAACCTGACAGTGCCCTTTGCACAAAGCCAGTCCAATTTTGTGTGGAAGAACGTGACTGGCATGCACAGAGCCCTGACCTCAACCCATCCAACTCCTTTGGGATGAACTTGTACACTGATTGCAAGCCAGGCCTTACCCCCCAACATCATTATTGAACCTTACTTATGTTCTTGTTTCTGGATGGGATCAAATCCCTACAGCCAGTGTCCAAAATCTGTAGGAAACCTTTTCAGCTGTTATATATGGCTGGAATGCTGGGCTGCCCACATATGTTTGGCCAAATATTATGTATCATCCTCTGTCCCTTTCTGATAAACTGTGAGCAGGTTCTGTTGTCTTTGCAGTATTGTGTGAGTACAGTGAGCTGTAGAGGAGGGCAAACCCACCTAAACCCAGTTTACTCATCTCTATAGTTATAGACTGGTATCTATAGTTTTAAGGCTGATGTACTTTTGTGGCCTAAATGGATCATCATACACAATATTGTCACATCATACTTAATATTGTCAGATTGATATATGAAGAATGCATATTTTATTATATGAAGAAAACAAATCAAGGAAACACCAACGCCTGTCTTATCTGCCCCTTCCTCTGCAGACACAGCTCGAGCCTTGGGGCTTTTGGAGGAGTACTGCACTAAACTGAGGAAGCCGGAGGAGCAGCAGCTCAAAACTGCCATTCAGAGAGTAATGGGGATTTTCAAAAGCAACCTGTTTGAAGCTCTTCTTGGTAAGTCAGTGGAGCACAACCAATTCATCAAGCAACTGGTGTTTTCTGTCAAATTCATATTATTGTGGTTTTCAGAAAAACAGCATTAAATTTTTGAAGTTTATGGTATTTATGACTGACTGGTTCTCTTCTAGTTCAACAAGCATTACAGAGTAATGGGGTGGTGTGTGTCTTTGATGATTAGTTTACTTTAAATAATAACCCATGATAAACAATAGGCAGATAGCAGTTTAAAATCACAGTGACTACAAAGTGCAAACTTTCATGGCTGATGCAGAGGATCACACCAAAACTGCAGTCTTCCTAATGTATCGACAGTTTGATCAGTCCAATCTTGACACCAAAGAGGTGATGAGAGAAAGTCACTGTATTTAATAATTACTATATATAATGACCACATACTAAATAGAGCAGTAAAATAATGGGTCTGCTGAACATGCGTTCAACCGATGTTGGAACTGTTAATGAGTCACCTGTCTCAGGTTAAACTGTAGTTGTCACTGTTAGCAGAGTCTAAGTCTGCAGTGTAGTTCATACACTTCACTGGTAAAACATAATTACACTAGATTACATTAGAAAATTTCCAAATAAGGTTAAGTACATCTGTTTTTCTGTTCACGTACTGTATGCATGGCCCCCCCCTCACCCCTAGCTGTACTCTCTCTAGCTCTCTCTTTTTAATGGGTCAGTTAACTGTCAGAAATATCATATAATTAATAATGTGCCAAACCTCCAAACTTCAGATCAACCTATACTGTATTTGCTTAATAAAATAAAATAAATAAAAGCTATAACCAAATCACTACATCTCAATGATATCTTATGATCTTTTGCACAAATAGCCTGTAAGTGATCATTGCACAGCAGTCGTAATGAAATACTAAACTATAAAGACACTAATGCTGCTTTACACTCACAGTATCTCTCCAAAGGTAAACTGCTACTCTAATAAATAACTGCTAGACGGAACTGGACCTCTCTCATCAGTCTGACTGACAGGATGATCAGTGATTCCTCTTTGGTTATTTTGATTCACTGACACCTAAAAAAGTCCTAAAAACACCTCTGTGTGTTTGCCTTTGATAGAAATACTACAGCTTTTAGTACACTTCAACATCTGCAACTTTGCAGAAGAAAAAATATAGTACTATACATTTAATAATTAATGCATACATACAGTACATCAGAGTTTTGGAGAGTTAAGAAAAATAATGAAATAATGAAAAATAATTTACCTGCCTCTCTTCCTTCTAGAATCTGTTTTGATAATGAAATAATAATTAATAAATCAAATATGGCTTTGAATCATTCTATTTCATCTGGCTATATGTTTGGCATACAGTTGGCTACCACTGCCTTAAATGCTCACTCTCCAGCTGTAGGTTTTTCATCAAATATCCAACCTTCTGACAATGCATTTTGTCTGAGACTGGTAAGAAGAAGTGAGGTTTACAGTATTTACAACTATTAACTACTCAGTTTAAACCCAAAGAAACCCAAGGGTGAAGATAATGTAGATCCTTCCCTTTAGTGCCTCAGTGCTTAATTTCTTCCTGCACCTCTAACTCATATTTTTAATCTGTTACTTATGTCTGGTAAAATTCGTGAAATCTGGAAAGCTACACAGGTTATTCTGTTACATAAAGGAGGTGATCCCAGTGACTTGATTAGCTACTGTCTGATTTCAAAATTGTCCGCGTAAAAAAAAACCCGAAGACCCCAGCAAACTCTTAACTGCAATTGTTTCTAGAAAAAAAAACTATATTAGAGCCTCAGCAGTCAGGATTTAGATTATGCCACAACACAACAGCTGCATAACGTGGACTAAATGATAATGTTAATAGCTCTGTCTATAAATAAACAATATTATCTCTGCCACTCCAATTGTAATGTACATTTTTATGCTGATGATACAGTTTTATATGCCACAGGCTCTTATCTCCATCTGGCCATTACAAATCTATGTTCCATTCTTGATCTGATATTTCAGATCTGTCTTATTAAACATAAGCTTACTTTGACTTCTGACAAAATAAAATGTATGCTTTTCTCAAGGTCACTTGAAGGTGTCCAGCCCACTGTCCCTATCCGTATTCTCCAGGGTCTTGAAAGTGAGTCTAATGTCCACACTCTCTTTCAAGACCAATGTGGAACATCTGACAAGCAGCTGAAGGTCAAAGTGGCTTTTTGTATAGAAACAAATGATGCTTCTCTTTTGTGATTAGGAAGACCATTGCGCAGTCTACAGTTTTGTCTGCTCTTGATTATGGTGATATTGTGTGTATGCATGTTTCCCCCTCCACCTTAAACCCCTTTGACTCTGTGTATCACAGTGCACTCACTTTAACACAGGTGATAAATTCCTCGCCCACCATTGCATCTTGTATGAAAAGGTAGGGTGGTCGTCCAGACAACAAACAGAAGGGAATTTTATTGTATGTTATTTGTCTATAAGGCTGTACTGCAAAAACTGCTTAATTCCCCCAGCTAATCTCATATAAATACAGTACTTACAATATCAGCCATCAGGATATTTTACTGATCTTGGAGGAATTGGTTTTAGGTATAGAATGAGATTCAAAAAACTAATTTCATTTGATGAATTAAAAGACGATACTCAAGTATTTGCAGTTCCACTTGTAATTGTTTTTATTAATGTGAAACTAATTTAACTTGTGTATGTGAATTTTCTGTGTGTCTGTCCATATTTAAACTATAAAGTGAAGTCAAAAAGTCTGAGACCACTTCTCCCATTCACTTGAAGGTCTTGAAAAAAGAAGATAGCCTAAACTGTAAATTCATTGTTGTTTTACCACCAGAATTCAATGTTCGGTGCTATATGTAGCATATCAACCCCATGGGAAACACTTGATACAGTATAAAGATATTTGCCATTTGTGATTACACAAACTGTACAGTGAATGAAAGAGGCTGCCATGTCTTGGAAATAATAGTGCCACCTCTTGAAAATTGATTGTAGTTTAAGAACAAAGAAGTGCAGTGCCAAGTCAGAAACTAGGAATTCTTTGAAAAAGTGTCCCATACCTTCTACATTTGGTAGATTACGTAGACGCAATCCTGTTAATGCAGTCATTGCTTTATCACAAAAGCATCCTGGATGTTGGACCGCTCACCGCCAATCCTACACCCCTCCGAGGCCCTAATATGTTTCACCCATTTCATAATGTGCAGTATTACAGGCCTGATTTCAGAGTGCAACGGCAGACACAAGCTCTGTCAAGCTCAGGCGCTCTCAGTTGACCTCATGATCTCCACACCACTTAAAGGCTCTGACCACCCGCCTCTGTGAGGGTTTAGAATTGTCATTTACAAAACCTAAACCAATCACAGGGCCACATTAGAGTTGGAGTTTGGCACAGAGTCAAGCTGCTTCAAGTTGAAATATTTCTAATATACAGTGAAGCTTAGATTATTTTCCCTTATGCCTTGTTTGTGTGCCAAAGAAACATTTCAAAATACATTATATTGATTTGCCACAGCACAGCACAATTTGATCAAATACATTCATGTGTTAAAATGGCTAAAAATCAAAATTATTTAAAAATGTTTGTGCTCCTTTTGTATTAAGGCTACTAAAACTGTAATAATTGACCAAATTGTGTTTTTTCCTCTGGGTTCTATCTCTACACCTGTTTAAATATACATCACTATTTATTCAGTCATAGAAAATTATCATTTATTTGTTTGTTTCATAAATGAGAAATAATGTCACATGCAAACCTGGATTTGATCTTTTTTTCCAACAATATATTAAGCATGCAGGACAAAATGAGACTACTGTCAAAGGTCAAACGAAAGCACTTCTCTGCAGCAAGTGAAATTTTGGATGATTCCCTGTTGCTGTCAGTCTAATAGCAGTTGTATAGATCTGTGTCACTGAGGCATACTTTGTTGTCTCCTGTCCCTTACTAGTGGTGAGTTGGAGGCTGCCTGACCACTCAGCCTCGGCCACTTGAAGGCTGACACACTGCAGCAAGTATTGCAGCTGAGATACTTAGCAGGAGTGAGACAGATACAGTAGGACAGTCCAGCAGTGGTCTGCCTGTGTAAACCAAGATGAAGATTGTATCACAATTGGAGTGAGGAAGTCTGTTCTCTCTTCTCTGCTACATAGTGTCTGTGCAGGATGAAAATGATAGGAGCTGATGAAGGGGCATGCACTACATTTTTTTTTTTTTTAAATTCCTGTACATTTTGTAGACTTGAGTTTGATTTGACAATGGTATTACTACTGGCCTTATTAAAGGATAAAATGGACAATGTCCTATGTTTTGTTTTTGTTAACAATTTCCATGAAAAGACCAAAACCAACAATGTGTGAGACCCTGTCTCAAGTCTTTCTAACTTCCCTTCTTGGTCTGTGGCTCTCAGCCACAAGCCTGTTGGTTTTTACTGGAGGTGTGTCACATTTGTGAATCCAGTAACATTAAATTACATGCCCACTGACGTTCAGCTTACTTTCCAGTTTACCAAGATATGCTGTTGGTGTGATGGTTAGCTTTAGTTGCAGCAACTGTAGCAACAGTTTGCTAACCCACATCCTAGCTAAGGTTAGTTACATTACTTGCTGTCTCGTTGTTTGCTCTATATCATGGTATTTGTCCGTACAACGTGTGAAGGGTTTTATGGCCACTGAGACCTAAAAACACAAGTTTGCTAGCACAGTGGGATTATTTAGACTGATGCATAATTTCAAATGCAAACCTTCGGTGCTCTATTCCGTGACTGTAGTTTTATAAAAACAACCTAAACAACTAACTCCTGCTAGTTTTTAGTCCTTTGTGTTTTGGATGCTATGCTTGTGTGCATGTTGTTTGTTTGATGATGTTTTATATTATAAGGCTTGTTTTGCTTCACTTGTGCAAAAGAGTATCCACTTCCATGATGTATAAAAAACTCTGCCATTGTGTTGTTGCCTTGGCAATGTGTGTCCATGAATTTGGGGGATGGATCTTCTGAAGGAGCACGGAAGGGAGGGGTGTATTTGTTTTGCTGTTGAGTTCAAATATCAACAGTCTTGCTTACTCCACCTTTAAGGGGCCCAAAGTGTGCCAAGAAAACATCCCCCACACCATTACACCACCACCACTAGCCTGGACTGTTGACACAAGGCAGGTTAAGTCCATGGATTCATGCTGTTGATGCCAAATTCCGAGCCTACCATCTGCGTGCCTCAACACAAATCCATATTCATCAGACCAGGGTATGTTTTTCTAGCTTTTCAGCTCCCCAGTTTTGGTGAGCCTGCAGCATTAGATTTCTGTTCTTGGCTGACTAGAGTGGAACCTGAGGTGGTTTTCTGCTGTTTTATCCACTGTAAGGTTTGACATGTGGTGCATTCTGAGATGCTTTTCTGTTCACCACAGTTGTAACTATTGGTTATCTGACTTACCGTAGCCTTACTTTCAGCTCCAACCATTTGGGCCATTTTCCTCTGAGCTCTCTCATCAACAAGCATTTCCGGCCGCAGAACTGTTGCTCAATGGATGTTTTTTGTTTTTCGTATCATTCGGAGTAAACTCTAGAGACTGTTGGGTATGAAAATCCCAAGAGATCAGCAATTTCAGAAATACTCAAAGCAGCCCATCTGTCAACAACAATCATGCCACGATCAAAGTCACTGATCACATTTTTTCCCCATTCTGATGTTTGATTGTGAACATTAACTAAAGCTCCTGACCTGTATCTGCATTGTAATGCTGCCACATGATTTCCTGATCGGATAAATGCATGAATAAACAGTTGTACAGGTGTTCCCAATAAAGTGCTCAGTGAGTGTACCATACTGTGCAAAAGTACCACTAAAAGTAAAGTGGGGATGCTTTCAAAAATAATGCCTTGAATAGTTTTTATTTATCAATTAACCTCATACAAAATGCAGTAAACAGAAAAAAAGCTAAATCACCAATATTGGTGTTAACACCTTTGCCTTTAAACAGCACCAGTTCTCCTTGATAAACTTGCACACAGTTTTTCAAGGTACTTGGCTGGTAGGTTGTTTCAAGTGTCTTGGAGAACTTGCCACAGTTCTTCTGTGGCTTTAGGCTTTCTCATTGTCTTCTGTCTCTAAATGTAATCCCAGACTGACTCCATGATGTTGAGATCATGGCTTTTTAGGGACCATACTGTCTGTTGCAGGACTCCTTGTTCTTGTTGTCTCTGACGATAAGTCTTTATGCCTTTGGCTGAATGTTTGGCTCTATGTTCATTGTTATGCTGCAGAATGAATTTGGGACCGATCAGACATCTCCTGGATGGGACTGTGTGATGGATAAGAATCCAAGCATGCCAAAACCAACTAAAAGCTCAGTCATTTTCTGCTTGTCTGTGGTGCCTCTGCTACCTCACTGGATGGCAAGGTAGTAGGTGACTCTGCAGATTTGTTGTCATTGTAGTGTAAGACAGCTGCTTTGTACAAAGTCCACCAACAACCTTATTATTAGTTACTTTGTCCTTTACGGTGTGGAACCTGAAATACTTACACACTGCTTCTCAGATGCTTTGATGTCATGATTGTCCACTCAGAATTGCTTTGCTCCTTCATTTTCATAGCAAACAACATAACATTACTAGTTTAGTTTGCAGTCAATAGGGCATGACATAAGTCAAGCTGATAATTGAAGTTTTAGAGCACCCTCTGCTGGATCGCAAGACAAACTACTTCAAACAGACTTTTGCACTTATAGATTGTAAATTTGAATTTGAACAGGTCATTACAGTTCGATTATGAACATTTTCCCCAACAGATAAAATGCAGTGAGGCATCATACACTGAAGAGCAGATTGCATTTTCGTTTTGTGTATACTGTATGTACTGTATTCCTTGTACTTTGTCCTTCTCTCATTAAGAAGTTTTGTACAGCATTTTAATTTTTTTGAAGTTTTCCTTTTAAGCCAAAACAACAAACAAAAGAGGTCGTTTTGCTTTGCTGTTTGCTACTGCGCACATGTGGAACTTGTCTGTGTAATAGGATCTCTGATTTTAGAAGCATGCATGTCCCCAGCAGTATGTGTCCACATCCGTACTGCAGTATGGACAAACCTTACCTGGTTGACTGAACCTATCAGGTTTTACCACATATCTTGTCCACAGGGGCCCAGAAGTCCTTCAAGCGAACATCAGTTTGTTTCAGTGTTTCCCAATGAAAATGTCCTAACCGACTCTTTGCATCAGCGGACAGGCTAAGCGAAGTGACGCTTGTTTGAAAAAACGCTCCCCCGGCTCTATTTCTGCTGAAGTTTCGCAAGTGTACAAAACTTCCACAGACGTTTCGCAATCTAGCTAGGTGCTAACTAGATTTTAAGATAATTCAGTAATTCTGACAGTAGCTCAACTGCCAGTAACTGACTGGCAACATCACTCTTTATCACAGCCTACTTAATGAGCCTATATAAAATATAAAGTTGTACAAATAAAAAAATCATTCTAGCTGAGGAAATGCTAAAACTGTACTGCCCAAACAACTGTACTATTGATGCAATTGATGTTAGAGTTGTCAGAATCCTGATAGGAAGGTCATTTTACTTGTAGTTTTTGCACACACCCTTTTTTTAGTCCTAGTCCACAGAATCTTAATACTTACCTCTTTGATGCTTGAGAATTTTTTTAAAAATTGTATGTATTTTTGAGAGAGAATCATATAGAAAATTGTCATGTATCTGCCTGCTGTCACTTTGGCTGATTTAAGGTGTTGGCAATATATATTTTTTTGCCTTTGCATGCTATTAATTTGAACACACTGTCCCCAGTTATAAAAGGTGGGCAACACCTGGCTTTATATGCTTTATTTTATGTGTTTTATATGTTAATATGTTAAATTGTTCTGATTTTGTTAGTTGTTTGGTTATTTTAGTTTAGTTTGATTAATTACGTTTTTGTATCCTGTGTTCGTCATTGTGTAATGTTGTTTGAATTGTTTTTTAATAGTATTTATTGTCTCTAACTGGCTAACTGTACACACTGCACATGCCAAACTTAAAGTCTTGGCACCCTTGAATTTTAAGTACAGAATTTAGAATATCTTCAGAAATAAATGCAAATTAAAAAAATTAAAAATAACAAAAAAGTAACATAATATAATCAAAATATTTTAATAACATGTCCAAGGTAACTGACCTATAGAAATAAAAACAAAACAAAACAAAACAAAACTTGAAATAGTGAAATAGGCCAAACACAAAATGTACCCCAGACAAAATGTTTGGCATCCTTTCACTAATATTTGGTTGCAGAACCTTTGGAAACAATGACAGCCTCTAAACATTACTTGTAGCCATCTAGAAGCTTCTTACACCTGTCTGCTGGTAGTTTCCACCACTCTTCCACTGCTATGCATTCAAGCTCTTTTTAAGTTTGTAAGAGTCCTTTCAGCAAAGGCAGATTTCAGCTCTCTCCAATAGTTTTCAATGGGATATAGGTCAGGACTCATTGCTGGCCATTTTTAAAACAGTCCATCTTTATCTTTCCAACCATTCTTTTGTACTGCAGGATGTGTGCTTTGGGTTGTTGTCCTGCTGAAAGACCTTTGCCCTAAACCTAGATTTCTGACACTAGGTAACATTTTTTACACTAAAATTCCTTGGTAATCTTCTGATTTCATCATTCCTTTGATACATTCAATGCCTCCAGTTCCAGAGGCAGCAAAGCAGCCCCACAGCATGATCATGTTCTTTTCCTTTTGGGCTTCATTTTGTTGCCTATAAAAACAAACTTCAGCACTGCATTCCTACTTTGGCTTTTGCGAACATTAGTCTTGCCCTTTTGGGCTTTCTTTCAACAGTGGTGTCCTCCTTGGCCTTTGTCCATGGAGCCCTACTTGGCTTATTGTGCGGCATATGTTACAGGCTGAAACCACCACTCCAGATAGCTCCAGGTCAGACTGAAGCTCTTTAGTTGTCTTGCGTGATGTTTTTTCCACCATCCGCATTAACCTTCGCAGAGTTCTCTCATTGAGTTTCTTCTTAGCACCACATCCTGGTTTTGTGACTGTGAAAATTCTTGATAACATTTATAAACTGTTGAAACATGGATTTCAAGATCTTTATTGATAGTCTTGTAGCTTTTGGAATTGTTATGTTTTTTGATAATAGCATTTCTGATCCTCTCAGACAGCTCGCCTGTCTTCACCATTGTGTAAAAGAAACTGGAAAAAAATCAGCCTCTTTTATGCAGTAAAACTATCATTCATTGGTTAATTCAGGTCATGTGAACACTGAAAATTAAGCACAGGTGAATCTTATTTGTTTTTTATTTTGTTTGAGGAACTAATTTAAATTGATCAAAAGGGTGCCATTATTGTGTCAAGCCTACATTTTATGTCTGAATTTTTCATTTCAAAATGTGAAAGCTTTTTGTGTTGTTGTTCAGTAACTTTGGACATTTTATTAATTATTCTGATAGTACAAAATTGGTTAATTTGGATTTATTTCTGAAGATATTCTAAATTCTCTATTTAAAATTCACGGGTGCTAATATTTTTAACCAGGACTGTATATGCATCTCTACCAGGAAAGATATTCGTACACAGATTCAGGTCAAAATTATATTACCACTCTACTTTTTTCGTTAATTTAATTTTATTCCATCACACATATCTTTACCTTCCTTTCATGTTCCATTGTTTCAAATCAGGGTTAAAATCCAAAATAAATATTTTCTAGATAAAACTGTGTGGACAAACTCCATTAGGACTAGTTTTTCATTTAATGTGTGGATTACATTGTAATGTCCAGTCTTTAACCACGTTTGAATGCTTACATAATATCCTGCAACAGATGTTCTCCAGAAACACGCTTATATCTTGCACTCAAATGCTGTGCATAAAAAATTTACT
Source organism: Xiphias gladius (assembly GCF_016859285.1). Taxonomy (NCBI): domain Eukaryota; kingdom Metazoa; phylum Chordata; class Actinopteri; order Istiophoriformes; family Xiphiidae; genus Xiphias; species Xiphias gladius. The sequence continues at coordinate 26,917,692 of NC_053416.1, read as the reverse complement.
TCCATTGACCACAAGCTGCCACTACAAAGTAATATTAATCATTGTTCATCAGTGACCAATATAGAGTGAGCCAATTAGTTGTAATGTCATACATTTGTAAGAGAGCATTAGTTCTCATTGGGATGTATTAAGATGTGGTGATAGAAAGTAGTGACATGTTTGCTTCTTGTCTGATCTTTATCAATCATGTAATCAAGGCTTTATTAGTGTGGGTGCAGAGTTGTTATTCACACTCGTTACTACCCATTCAACAAAGATGCACCATAAGTGTGTGGCTATTTCCTTTGGCAGTGATGAGAGACAATAGGTCTATGGAATGCATTCATACACAGTTACAACTCTGTGATTAAATAAATGCCTCCTGAAATAGATGTAATCATCTTACAAAGCATTAGGTGCTGTCTAATCTGGCCAGTGGCGTGGGTGCCCCAGCTAAACCCCATCACTGCAGAGTGGATCTGTGTGTGGATTAACCCATTCATCATCCCCACCACTCCTCAGTCACTCATCCGCACAATTGAAGGACTTACTGATCTCCTTCCAGCTCAAGCTTCATACTTCCTTTGATTCACAGGGAAATAACTGTTATTACCAGGGTCAGGGTGCTGTCAAGATAGAAAACATCATCATAGGTGCTAATGTTTCCCCGAAAGATTCTTACTTTTCAGTCCTGCAAATGAGAATATTTTCTTTTTAACAATTTATAAATTGCAGTATATTCATATTAATGTTGGACCCATTTCAACATTTTTGTTTGAAATACATTATGGTTCTGATACACGGATTCACTCATTTGTACACTTCCATTCATAGCCTCTAATGTACTAAATTCTATGAGACAGATTAGTCCTAGGATACCTTGGTGATCCTCAAATTTTAATTTCTCCAGTATTTTGGTTTATGACCAAATACCTGCAAAACTAATGACGTTTCCATCCGGGTCAGTTGTACTTTGTGCTTTGTGCTAATTAGGAAATATTAGTATACTAAATCAAATTGTGCCCTGGAACATGGTAAACATCTACCAGCTAAACATCAGCATGTTTGCATTGTTATTGTGACAATGTTGGCATTCTGGCAATAGCATTTATTTCATAGGACTACTGTGCCTAAGGCCATGTTCAGACAGACTTAAGCACTATGTGAAAAATGCAACCCCCCCATTCATTTGAAGGGGGCAGCTCTGTCAACGGTGCAAGGTTCCAAGGCAGAGGGCTCCAGCAAAAAGTGCGCAGTCATCCAGCAAAACAGAACGTGGTGCAACTCTTGGTGGAACGCACATCATCTGGCAATGCACTATGGTGGCCTTTTGGGGATGGTGTGCACAAGCATTTCCGCTTTCCTATGCCGGTCAGTTTGTAGACAACAAAATGATTTTCTACACACATCTCTTCATGATCTTCTACAGTTACAATGATAATTACAAAGGTAAGTTAACTTACTAGCTTCCCAGCTACCTAAAGTAAACATCCACAGAGAATTAGCTATCTTACTAACCAGCTAACTTTGCTATCTAACAGATAATTTGACAACAATTTGACCAATATGGCCCAGTTTTAAGTGTGTTGATGACAACCTGATATTGTCCCTAGTATCAAATAAAGATCAATGAACAGGGAGAATGCGTGCCTGAGCTACCTGCCATAGATCCATGAGGAAATATGAGAAACCTCACAACCTTACAGAAGGATGGAAAGTAGTTTGGCTGTTCGCCAGTTCTTTTACAATTATGTTGTGGTGATTTTAACCTGCCTTGTAGGCAACATTGAAATATCCAGCCTTCATGAAAACCCCAGAAACTGGTTGTGACGGCTGTAATTTGCTGTGTTCATTTTAATTTATCTGCATGCTGTTCAGTATTCACTGTCATACAAACTATATGTGAACGTAGGATTGAGTAAATTAAGACACTTACCTTATAGACTAATCAGACTTATCTATTTTAATTTCCTTATAGTACAATTTTCCAAAAAGAGAAGAGAAATAGAATATTTTTTGTTCTCGTTTTGGGATGACGATAATTTGATAAGGTTAAGCCTACTACCATTATTAGTCAATCTGATCAGCTTTCTCATTTCTCTTCTTGTGTAATGTTTAAGCTGATGTGTTAGTGTCGGCAATATGATTTTTATATGATTTTTTTTTTTTTTTTTTTTAAGATTATCCTTGAGGACTCCTGTGCAGATGAGTGATGCTGAGTGTTCATGTGTGGCTGGAACACCACAGTGCAACCATAATGTTGCACTGCTGTAACAGATTGCACACTCCTCTCAGCTGAGAGTTGTTGCTGTTCCCCCAGTCCTGAGTTGTACAGAGATGGAGCAACGCTGACACAAGCCAAGAATTATGTTAAGTATGTGAGCACTATAAAACCACATTTAAATAATGGTTTTTTGTTGTGTTTTTAAAGTAGATATTTGTCAGACAGAGCTGAATTAGTATGTGCACCGAATAGTTTGTTTAAAAGACCATTTCATTGAATTTTGTTATTAATATGGTGTGAAGCCAGACTGGGTCAATGACATGGTTGTGATGTCTACCAAGCCAAAGCAGAGAATTGCTAATAGTGTAAGGTAATTATGTCTTGTTATTTTATAACCTATTATACAAAACCGTTATTGTCTTTCAACTTAAAATTATTCTTTCTAATTTGAATTCTGAAATTAAATTCCAAACAGGAGCACACTTTACAAAGCAGTGTGGAGGTGCCATCACAACCATGGCAATCAGTGATGATGTCCCACTGGTTGACTCAGCATTTTGGAAAGTTCAGGAAGGCAATGCCACCTCCTACCAGCACCCAGTGCCTGTGAGCCAGATTATATTATTCCACCAAATGCCCCTCCACCACCACTTCTACCTCTAGATGGTTACATTTTGGAGCCTATTAGCTGCCAGTGTGTGTGCAGTCTCCAGCTACATCTGCCATCGCTAGAAACTAATTTGGATATGGCCAGGAAAATAGGAAAATTGCCATGTCCAAGGTCAGAGTTCAGCATAACACCTTCCTAAGATCATAAAAAATGGGAGTGGCTCCAAAAGCACTGATGAAGAGGGGCTTGGCATTGGAGCCTGTTGAAATTCAGGAGTATTGTTGGGTAAAGAACACCAATTACTGGCCTTGTGGATTTGCCATCTAGTCTGATGCTCCCTGGTAAGGGGCATCTTCATACTGGGTTGTGTTTCACCCAACTGAAAACTGTTTGGCCTGCTGGAGATCAAATACCAGATATAAACACCAGGAATGGTGTGGTGTGACTTTGTAGTTTTGCAGAAGAGTACATGGTGATCCAGAGGATCTACAAAAATACAGAACTTGCTGCAGTCATTATGGAGAAGGGAGATTACTTCTGTCTTTATTTGTACTTGGCAGTTTGCTTGAAAATTTGAAGTCAGTGTTGGTAAACAAAAAAACTAAATAACTCTGTCAACTGTTAAAAAAAAAAAAAAAAAAAAAAGTGATAACGAGATGTTTGTATATCTACCAAAAATCTTTTTGTGGCCTGCAGTAATGCAATTTTTAAAAACATCCCCTAATATAATTCAGCCCCTTTGCCTTCTTCAGTGTTATTAGAGTTGAACCACAGTATGGTTGTTGCATTTGCTTTTTTTTTAGCCAGTAGAGTATTTTAACAGATTTTACAGTGTCACTTTATCTTTTTTAATAAAGAGGACCTTATTTACTCAAAGATCACTCAACTATGTAGTCACTTGATGTTTTATTAAAGCCCTTTGAATGTATTCATAATTTAAAATCTCATTTATAATAACAACATACAAAACAGAAATTTAACATGAGATTCTCCTCACTAAAGACATAATATTAACATTAACATCTTGTCATCTCAGAGCTACTTTACAGTTTTTAGAATGCTTTGGGCATCTGTTTTTGAAAAATTTGGCGGTCATTGCTTTCAACAGACTTAAACTGATAACTTTGTTACGATCGCAGCCTTAACTCCATTACAGCCTGTAAGTGCCATTTTTCCATTAATGTGCCATTTTTCCATTAATGTGCCATTAATGTGTAGGTTGTAACTTCCATGAGTTACAATCAACATTTACCTGCCCGTGCCTTCACCAGTGGTACATTCTGATCGTTTACCGGGAAGCAAACGGCTGATCAATGCTTCCACACAGTGATACTGTCATAGAGTTTGTTCTCCTTAACCCTCTCTTGACATGGACTCTCAAGTGGGCAATAGGCTGCTTGTGCTAGACATCCTCCCCTACACATTTGGATGTTTTTGAAAGAAAGGCAGGTCGGTAAACCTTGCAGGGGATGAGGATTTCCCCTGCAAATGCTAGATTGGTATTAGCCCTTACATGAAGCAGATTGCCATCAGCTTCTTTCTTTCTCTTTCTTTTTTAGCACCACAGAAATCTCTGGCCTTATGTTACCTATAAAAATGATGCTAAGAGTTCCACAGATTTAAAATTTGGGATAAATTATCAAAGAGATACCCTGAGTTGATGAATCTGAGTATTGCAAGAGAAAAAGGTAGATCAGTGAATCCCAACATGCTTAGATGCTAATAACTACTTAAATGAGATATCATGATGGCTTTAACACTTGTTAGGGATTTATTAGCACTTATACTTGAGCCCAACACACATTATCTGCTCTCTCTCTTCTGGTAGTGTTATTCTTAATTCTTTTAAGAAATTTGTAAAGTATAATTTTGCTATTAAAGGTTTATCATATGAGATACATATCATGGACAATAAACACTGACTCAGTTAATTAAAATGAAAGGTAGTGAATTCTGTTTTAAAAAGTCATAATACCGAGAAATGGAGAAAATTGCGAAAACAAGCTGTGTCTGTGTTAAGGAATACAAATCTGTGAGAATTGCTCAGTGGTGGGATTAAAATGCAAACAAATTCATTATATGTGTTAACTTTGACTGGATTTACACTTTGCATTTATGTTGACTGCTGTAGACAGTCTTGACAGCGCTAATGTAATATTTATTGTCAAAGGATTGAATGTGTTGGACTCTTGTGTTGGTTTAGGGGTTAGGCAAAGGACATGGAAAGCGGTGGTGTGATTCACTTTAATCTTCTGTGTTACTTCAGCATCACATTGATTTTGTTGATTTTGATTAGTATTAGCTGACTCTTGTAATTACTGTATAATCAGTCGGCAATCAATGTTCAGTCAGGACAATGAGGCAGTATTTATTATATAACTTTTCTGTCTGCTTTTACCTGCTGCTACTGTTTTCTTAATTTCAGAATAGTTTTATGTAAAAACACTGATGTTTGGCATTTTCATACAGTATATTAACAACTATGGAGAAATTCCTTTTTGTTCTCCTTTATGATCACTAAATTGGCAGTGCATATTTTCGCACTAAATATTTAGCAGTAGGTCGACCTCATAGTGATGCATACAGTATGTTCTAAAAGCTGTGCTGTAAAGCTCTGTTAATTAGATGTTTACTGTGACCATTCTGTATGCAACATGACTTGCTTTAGTAGAATTTTGCTTTGCGTTTTAGGAAACTGGATATTTTATAGAAATTGCATTGCATTTGTTCTTTTTGTGGTATGTTGTGAATGTTTGAATGGTTGGGTTTTGAAGTGGTGCTCCTTGCATGAAAAATGGTTGCACCTTGTAGTGTTCAAAAGTCCTAATCTCAGCCTTGTGACATAGTTTTGAACATGTTTGTTACATTCCCATGACAGCGAGTACCTAGGTACTAATGCATGATAGCTATACTTTTTCAAACTGTGCAAACCTCACTATTAACCTGCAGTAGAACTGAATATATAGTCTGCATCACAGTCTCCCTGTAACAAGCTCCAATGACATGAGCTCACCTGTATGAACTGGCTCAGGTGGGACTCATAGGGTCCTGATGTCATAACCATTGTCTGCCGAAATGCCCCACATAGATATTTAATGAGCTCTATCTGTCACTGTCTGATCAACAAGGCTGGACAGTCCTTTTAATAGGACATGTGTCTGTCTGCTCTGCTACCTGAGAGAGATCCTTTCCTGCCAGGCTTCATTTTCTCTAATCCAATCTCAGTATTAATTGAATCTTTGCTAGGCAGAGATAATACCAGTGGGAGCTAACATCAGGCAACAGTAATGGGTTGGAAAAAAATGACAGTCTTTGTTCAGTACTGGTACTCTTATGCAATCCTTTACATTTGATATCCCCCTTTGCTTTGTATTTACATGAATTCCTGAAATTTGTTGCTGTGATGAATTTATTTTTACTTTTACACCTAACCTTTGTGGTGTTTTTAGGTAGTCTTGGTTTGGTTCCAGTCTCACTCTAGTTTGGTTCATTTGTGGTGTGAAAGCAAAGCTGAGCAACCAAAGGATATTTTGATATTAGATATGTGATTTTTAGCATGAATTCAGAAGATAAACTGCTGTTATCCATCTTTATAAGTGATATGATTTTGCAAGATCATTTGGTAACCACAGTAACATGTATGGCATCGGCATGTGAGTGCAAGGATTTTTCCTGATCAGTCAGAAACTGAGAAGTAGTTTAAATAGAGGTGTGTTGTGCTTGTGTTCTACTCTGTATTTTGGCAGTTGCTCAGTTAAAAAGTGAGAGAAGGGGAGTGACCACACAGTAACCATTCCCCATAATATTTTTCTACACCTGATTTTCATTCTGTTTCCTACCACTTTCACGCATAGTGGTCACTACAATGGACACCCACTGAAAAGCCCATTTCCTTTATATGCCAGGGTTTGGATGGTGTAGCTACATAGGAGTAACTATAGCGGACAGTCCTTGAAAACACCATAGGCAGTCACTTAGTTGCAAGCAAATGTAAGTGAAGTTAAAAACCCCAACATCAAGGTGGCTGATGAAATGTCAGGTATGCTAAGCACCTCAGGAATACCTGCCAAAGTCCTTCTATAGAAGAAGACTGTTGCAGGTAAAAAAAATATGGTGATAAAAAGTAGCATCTAAGGAAGAATATTATTGTTATATTTCTCAAATATTGAGTTTGTACAAGCAGAAAATTACTAATAATCGTTTCCACTGAAGTGGACATCATACATTACTGGTTAGAATTCCACTGCAAATCATGTTGTACTAAACTTTTATTGATGTGTTAAAATTTTGTCAATAGTAACATTTTCTCAGTAAATCATTCCATGTCTGTTAGAATTATGCAATTTGCAGGGTGTTTGCAACAAAAACAATATTTTGTGCTAATTAAGTCTATTGTGTGACTGGCATTTGATCATCATATTTGGTATATCCTGAAGTCAGGTGGGGCCTTGAAAACTGCTGGCCTCAGCTCACTACAAACAAACGATGTTGCACGCACATGAAAAACTAAGTACATTTGTCTGTGCTGCTTATGGCTTTGTGCCCTGGGTGCATTGCCAGTCTTCATAGTAGATGAGGACTGTGGAACTGATGTACATTTCAAGATCATTAAAAAAGAAAATAGATTTCTAATTTTTATTTTGGAACCTCATAGACATTATTGGAGCTGCCATTAACAATAATTTCCCTTATCAATTAATCTACTTATCATTTTGATAAATAATTGATTGTCAGTCAGAAAATAGCACATCAACTGTTATGGTTCAGTACTTGCTTGTACCAGCTGTGCTAAATCATCAACACATACAACTGTGTTTTATGATAAATAAAAACTGGACACATAGAGACTAAACTCCTATTAATATACAGTTCATACGGTATGATAATAATGAGGTGAAGCAGTCTGTTATGTAGCTACTGTGCTCAAAACTGTAGGAAGGTGTGCTCAACTGCACAAAACATCTTAACAAATTGCAGGCAGCCTACAAGCAAAAATACTTGTAAAGATGCAATAGCACTTTCATATGCAGCACCAAATTTATTCCATAAGCTGACATTTCAGCACTAGCATGTCTTCTATAGAGTTTACAGAACAAAACAAGTGTGTGTCAAAAGGACAATTACAATAAATAAAGTCTTATACAGTCCAATATACAATACGTGACAACACAGCTCATACAGTATTACATTCAGCCCTGTACATATAGTAAACAGTATAGTCTAGGGTAGATTTCCCACAGAGAAACCATCAGAGCAATGAAAAAAGGTTAACATACTGAAGGTCACATATCAGCTATAATAAACTGCATCAGTGCTGCATAACTGTCAAATTGCTTCTGCTGCTTTGCAAGTATTTTCTGCTTGTTTGTACCTGCCTACAATAAAAGATTGTAACTCAGAGCCCATTATAGATTATAAAGCTATTATAAATCACTGCTGTGTGTCACTTTATAATTTGGTTCTCTAATTGGCACATTTCAGATGTGATTTTGTGTGATTTACTGTTCCAAGCCATGTCAACGAGTGTCATTGGTAGGTTTTAGGGTTTCAGGTGTAGTTAATGGATTACAGGACTTCTATAGCGCTTTAGATCAGATAGATAATCTGTTGGGACAGTTGTTAAGGTCAGGGTAAATTAAAATCATTAAGTACTGTTTGTACATACTACCTTATTCTGTCAATGGAGGCTTAACAACAATGCATATGTGAGTCTTAGCTTAATTTTTAACGCTATCACTTCCTGGATGACTGTCTGTAAATAGATTAGTCATTCTGTTCATGTGTTTCAATTAGATTTAAGTGTGAGCATTTGTGTAACTTATTGAAAATTTCAAAACTGCTCTTTTTTCCTGTGTTTTTAAGTTACTGAACTGTGGTTGTCACTGATATTTAAAGTCACAGAATAATCCCAGCTCAGTAAGAATTGATGTAGAGAAGACTGCCATCGTGTGGAGAAAGAGACAGACTAATATTGTATGTTTTTAAAAAAAATCCTGTTTTATCAGCACATCACATTGTATATTAAACATTTCACATGTCATCCCATTCATACATTGACAGTGGCTGTTGTTTTGCATGTGTGAGATGTTTGTTGGTATGGTGTGCATTAGGTGAATTAGGTTTAATTGGACAGATTTCCACTATCCCAGACATGCAAATCTATATTGCATCAAGCCTCATATGTACACTTTGTGAAACTATAATACAGTAGTAATAATACTTATTAATATTTTCTTCATTCTTTATAGAATGTTAATTGAATTGGACTGAAACAAGATGGAAGTTTAGATAAATTATCTACACATTGTGATGTTGGATATTGGAATAATATTAGTATTATTACCATGGTATTGATCTCAACCATATCTCAGCCCTAAAAGATTTGAGCTTCTGTGTACAACAGAAATGTCAGGCTACCATCAAAGAAATGTTGGATCTGTGCTTTGGTTCATTAAGTGTAACAGCTGTAAAATTGCCATGGTGACTACTGTATCAGGAAATGTGTTGCTGCAGAAACAGGTAACATGTTATTGGTGACGAAGGTTGTTGAAAGGTCAAGCATTCTTACCTGTATCCAACAACACAATATATCTCTCAGTAAAGTTTCAGGCTACAAGTTTATTTATTTCACTCATCTCCTATGCAACATCTTCACTTGAGTTTGATACTAAGCCCTAAATTGAAATGGAGTAATGTGAATGTGTGGCATAAACACAGATGCACAGTATTGTTAGGTGGATTGGAGCTCCAGAAGAGGGAGCCATACTACTGGGTATACTGTTGTGTACCTCCAGCTTCATGGTCTCCATCCTGCTTCTATCAAACGTTATGAAAGAAGGCTTACACCTCATTTTTTCTGAGCTAAATCATCCAGAGTTTCCCAGATCTGTGTTCTAAAGACTTTTTTTGTAATCGGTCTGCATTAGTTTTGAGTGGTGTCCACGTTGACACCTGACATTGACATTGGTTCTGTGCAGGCATGGAATTAACATGAAGCTGTGGGTTATGATTCATCAATTACTGTATTAACCAAATTAGATCTAGCTCCACTTCAGGGATCTAATTTGGTCTCAGTATTTGCCATGATGATCAGGGTTATTTCTCAGTCAGTTATATAGTCATATAGTCATATCTGTGTTTATCTGCTTTGCATTGTTCATTAGTAGATGTATGCAAGTAACGTCAAAGTAAGAGGATGATAAAAACGAGGTTGTGTAGAACTAAGCATGGACTAGAGCTAGACCAGTGAATAAGCTGGGGCAAATATACTGTCTGATATTAGCTTATTGCAGATACTGTATATTGGTTTCAGCATATACTGTAGGTTGGCCGATATATCAAGAAATACCAGTATAGAAATGATTATAGAAAGATATGTTTTGAAACAGTGTCGCCATTTGTAGTTTATTACTATAAACTACAAGCTATTAACTATAAAATGTTCCGCTTAGAGGATATCTATCAATTGTTTCTGTATGTTTTGTTATCAAGAAACAAAAAAATCACTAGATTTTCTTAACCCTCAAATAATGATATCGAACATCAATTATCAGTTAGGCTAAAGCATGGACTGGTATCAAATTTTCATGGCACTGTAAATGATCACTTTGGATGTGTCGAAATTTACCTTGCAAGTAGTTCAAAACATAGTAAAATATCTGCAGCACATTTGCTGCAGTGACATCCAATATCACATGTTCTAAAACATGATGGCTTAGTAACATTAATGTAGTCATAAAACAAGAGCACTCTTTCAGTGTGGATGTTTTAAAAATGATGGTCTTTAGTGCTAAGTCACATTTAGCTGTTAACACAGAACATAACAATTTGGTAGACCTAGATCAAAATGGGGGTGGCACAGTGGTGCAGTGTTTAGCACTGTCACCTCTCAGCAAAAAGGTTCTGAGTTAAAACCTGCAGGCTGGCTTTCACTTTGCTCTGATTCGAACATAAGTTTCTCCAACGCCACCTTTTCCAGTTTTGATGTTGCTATGGTTCATGACAGGTCTTGCTCCTCCTCTTGTGATTGGTTAGCTGTAAAAGTTGAGCTAATCCACATACAGTGCATTCGGAAAATGTTTAAACCCCGTCACTTTTTTCACATTTTGTTGTTGCAGCCTTATGCTAAAATAAAAAAAAAATAAAAAAAAAAAAAAAATTCCCTGATCAATCTACACTCAATACCCCATAATGATAAAGCAAAAACATAATTTTTTAGAAAAAATTTAGAAATTTTTGCAAATGTATTAAAAAGGAAAAACTTAAATATCACATTGAAATACTTGTGTCAGCTGTGAGACCATATATAGGTGTGTGCGTTTTCAAGTCATGTTCAATAAATTGAATTTACCACAGAAACATCTCAAAGATGATTTAGAGAAATGGGAGCAACCTGAGCTAAATTTGAAGTTCCATAGCAACAGGTCTGAATACTTTCTGAATGCACTTTATATTTTCATTATATCTCAACTATGTTATGTGGTGAAATGAATAGAGTTTTGACTATAAGTACAATAACTGTTGGAAGGATAATGGTTGAAAACCATGTGAAAAAACTCAAAATAATTTAAAATTTCTTTCAAATAATTTCAACCCCTCCGACCACCACCACCACTATACCATGGAAACCAGACAGCACCAAAGCCCTTTGAAAACCAAAGGGAAACCCTTGTTATCAGCTGTTGTGTCTTACCTGTATTCTCAGCCACTCAGTAATCCTCTTTTAACCATTATTTCTTGTTTTTTTTCATGTCACTCATTAAGTAGATTTGGATTTTCCTTTTTTTTCTGGGTCTTTTATATACTAGTGCTGCAGGAAGGCTCGAATTAAGATAGGGAGTTTTGACTAAAGTGAGCGTAAAAGAACATTTAAGGATCCAGACACTTTAAGTCTCCAGTCTCAGATCAATTGGTTTCCGAGGCAGATATCACTGGGTGTCGTTTGGGGTTGAAGAGAAATGGAAGCTTTGCATGATACTATGACAAGCTTGCAGGAAGGTCAACAAGCTTTGAAGGACATTTCTAGTTCATCACAACTTGAATCTTATTGTGATTGTTTTGGCCATTATTCCTATCACTGATAATGACATTGTATTCATCATGTTAATCATTGAGATCTGGGGACATGGCAACATCACTTAAAAAGAAGTCAAATAGGACAACACGAGAGTAGCCAATCAGACAGCTTTGGAGTAGTTTGGAGGAAAATGTTTTTGGAGTAGAAAATAAAGCTGAACAATGAGAAATTGCAAAAATGCGTTGAGTGACAGGTTAAAAATGCTGAGATGCTCCACAGAATTATTTAGAAGATCTTTTGTGCCCACAGCTGTGAAACTTATGAATGACGTCTGATACTTGCCTGTTTCCTGAGATTTTGTTTTGTGCCTTCTGCATAATTTGTACGGTGTCCTTTTATATGTAGACATATTTTATATTGGCTTTTTATTTATTATTGACTGTATTAATATTTGTTTTTCGATTTGTCTAGACAGGCTCCTGAGCTACAATAATGTCCTCTTGGAATATCTGTTAGGTTTTGTGTTAGTGTTACTATTGTGGCCATATGTATTTCTTTTTGTGTTTTATTTGTCACTATGCAGGGGTGAGAAATAGACTTCAGTGTCAAAGTTCTGACATTTTTTAGACAAGTGCGCTTGGTGTTTGTTTCCACGGAGATACTATGAGCAAGTCGCCTGGATGTGACTTCGAGAAAGTTTAGACACCCAAAACTGACCATTTTGCATCTGTGTTACTCCACTCAACCTCGCTTTTACAGAAAACAAGACTGGGTTTATATTTTACGATAAAACAAAGAAAATCAAGTGAATCTGCACTTAAATTGTTAATCTAATTTTGCAGTTTCCATTTTTAATTCTTAGTCTCACTGTTCACGCAAATTGGTGTTAAACCTGAGTGGAGTTATCCACCCACTCTGCACTGTTCCTCTGCTAAATTCAGATATTCTGTTGCTTTGAACGTTCACATTTTTGTCTCAAGTGGTAATGTTGCTGTCCAGTAAGTGAAACAGAAAGGATGTGAACTCTAAATTCAATGGTGTGTGAAATAGAGGCTGCATGGGTTATTAAGAGGTGGAACCCAACCACCATTTCTCTCACATCTCCAAGACCATCCAGTGTTCTGCACATATTTGAGACAAACTCTTAAACTGCTTGAACTATTGCTTTGAGTTAATTAAACCCTCTTAAAATTCTGCTCTCAAGCCCCCAGAAACATAAGTACAGTTGTAATGTTACAGTGTATTCAGACCCCTTTTTCGCTTTTTATTATATGCTCCTTATGCTAAAATTGTTTAAAATATTTATTTTCCCTAATCATTCCACATTCAATACTCTATAAAGGACAAAAAAACCCGGAAATATTACATTGACATAAATATTCAGTCCCTTTACTCAGTACTTAGTAGTAGCACATTTGGCAGTGATTACAGCCTCGAGCTTTCTAGGGTATGACGTGACACGCTTTGCACACCTGGATTTGGGGATTTTCTGCCATTCTTCTCTACAGATCCTCTGAAGCTCTCTCAGGTTGGATGGAACCGTCAGTGGAAAGCCATTTTGAGGTCTCTCCAGAGATGTTTGATTGGGTTCAGGTAAGGGCTGTGGCTGGGCCACTCAAGGACATTCACAGAGTTGTCCTTAAGCCCCTCCTACGTTGTCTTGGCGGTTAGGGTCATTGTCCTGTTGGAAGGTGAACCTTTGGCCCAGTCTGAGGTCCTGAATACTCTGAACCAGGTTTCATTAAGGATATCTCTGTACTTTACTCTGTTTAGCTTCCCCTCAACTCTGACCAGTCTCCCTGTCTCTGCTGCTGAAAAACACCCCCGCAGCATTATGCTGCCACCACAATGCTTCACCGTTGGGAAGTTATTGGCAGGTGATGAGTGGCGCCTGAATTCCTCCAGACATGACGCTCACAATTTAGGCAAAACAATTTAATCTGGGTGTCATCGGACCAGAGAATCTTGTTTCTCACATTCTGAGAGTCCTTTAGGTGCTTTTTTGCAAACTCCAAGTGGGCTTTCATATGTCTTTCGTTAAGTAGAGTCTTCCGTCTGGCCACTCTGCGGTAAAAGATCAGTGGAGTGCTGCAGTGATGGTTGTCCTCCTGTAAGTTTCTCCAAACTCCACACAGGACCTTTGGAGCTAGCTCTAGGAAAATTCCTGGTTGTTACGAACTTCTTCCATTCAGGCAACTGTGCTTTTGGGAACCTTTAATGCAGCAGAAAATCCTTTGCAGCCTTCTCCAGATCTGTACCTTGACACAACCCTGTCTCTGAGCTCTGCAGGAAGTTCTTTTGACCTCATGGCTTGCTTTTTGCTTTGATATGCATCGTCAGCAGTGAGACCTTATATACACAGGTGTGTGTATTTCCAAATCGTGTTCAATCAACTGAATTTACCATAGGTGGACTCCAATCACGGTGTAGAAATATCTCAAAGATGAGCAAGAGAAATGGGAGGCAGCTGAGCTAAATTTCAAGTGTCATATCAAAGGGTCTGAATACTTATGTATTGAATGTAGATTGATGAGGGAAAAAAATAATTTAAAAGATTTTAGCATAATGCTGCAACATAACAAAATGTGGAAAAGTGAAAGGGTCTGAATTTTTTACTGTCTGAATGCACTGTATGTTACAATTTTGTGTAGATGTTAAATGTTATATGGTTATAAATGTTACAGAAATGTTATAATGCTTTGTTTCACTAACATACTCATCTACTAACGCTTGAACATAGGCACGATCAAACTCTATGTCCTGCAGTATAAAACAGTGGAGAATGTTCACTTACAGAATGCTCTTGGACAGTTGTCTGATAGTGTAGGAAGAATACATATATACTTCAAATTGACAATTTTGCCATTATCTACTGCTGTCATGTCTGACTACCAACTGCAAGCTCTTCTCAGAGCCACAAAAAACTGTGAAAACTTAAAGTTCTAGTAGTTATTGATAAACTCTGAGTCTAAAGCTGTATATTATATTTTGATTATTTACAATTATTCATTCAAATAAATAAATTGATTAATCATTTCAGCTACAAACTGCCAAATCACACATGGCCATCACAAGTTAGTACAGTTTACAGTAATATCCTGTTTATTTTGTCCAAAAACCTAATCATATTCAATCCTTGATTCATTTCTTTGTGAGAGTTGTGGTCTTGTCAAAATCCTGGTTTGAATTTTACAAAACTGCATTCCTGCATGAAATCTTTTCATTTTAACACCATCAATCTGACTATACAATGTTATTTCCTTAAGGGAGGTGATAGCCAGAGGGGTGAGCAGTGATGTATTACCTATAGTTGGTAGCCTGTGTGTGCTGGGAGATAGAAGGATTAGCTGGCACCTTAGTCACTCTAGAGGAGGGCTAGCTGTGGGGAGGGGATGGAACTGGAATAATCACTGCTCAGTGAAGCACAGCTACACAGGACCCATCACTGTAAGCCCAAGCCCACTCCACCCACCTGTTATGTAAGCGTGAAGAAAGCAGATCAGCATTGTGACACTGTGTATGTGTATTCAGTGTAAAAATGCTTGTGTAAGTGGGATTTTGTACTCTTTAAATGAATCTACCAGTAAAGTCTCATGTGGAACATATGTGTCAAAGAGGATTCAGATCTCCTCAGATCCACTGCAGGGTTGCCTAGGAAACCCAAAAGGGGTGAGAGCAGCATGCAAACAGTCAAAAGAAGAGATGTGACCAGAGAAAATAGTGGCTTAAGATGATAATGGCACTAATATAAATTTGCTATGCTACTGCACAATATAGGTTAACTATCAGACCATACCTTAGATAATGCAATATGTTGCACTGTAACAGGCTTTATCTCTAAAGTCCTGAAACTCTTTAAAATACTGTAGCTTTATAGTTCACAGTAAAAATAAAGACAAACTGTTTTTAAAATTACTTAATGTTCTGGTGTTTGATTGTTACAGTCAGTGGTGGAAAGTAGTCGAAAGTACATTTGCTCAAGTATTGTACTTGCTAAGCGCTATTTATTAAGTACAATTTTGAGGCACATTGACCTCCATAATAGTATGTAGTAGTGCTAGAAAAGAAAGAACTAGTTTGTAGTATACAGAGTAAGAACACATTGACCAGCTACAACATTAAGATGCTGCTTACAAGTTAATTTATTAAACTCAACAGTGTAGTAATAAGTTGAGTGTAATAAAAAAAGTGTAAATAAAAATTAGGGGGTGGTATGACATCAAGCTCAACATGTCCAGTTCCACACTCGCTGTATTCACTGGTCGCGCTCATGCATCAGTGGTACATTGTCAATTGACAAGAAGATCACTGTTTCGGATGGGATACTTCATGTATGTCAGATTATTCTTAGTGATATGACTAATATGTGTGTCTCAGATACAAATCTACTTTGACTTTTTTGTCAATTGATCAATCAGATGATCACTTTTGATTGATTTTAACTTATTGCAGGGTCCCATGGTTTGCCATGTTGCTTGTTATTTCGCAGTTTTTATGTTGCTAAATTACTAGTTTTTGTGTATCTGTAAATTTAGCCTGCTCAATTAATAAGATAGCCAGCTGATAGCCACATGCAACACTTGGCTGTATGACCGGTTACTTTTCAAGTTGTCCTTATGTAAAAAGTTATGGCCCATTTTGTGAATTGTGATTTTTTTATGAATGGCTAGAGCTGGGAAAACCATTTAATTCTGTGGGGAAATAGTATGGTAGAAACATTACATAGCTTTAGCAGCTAAGAAGCAGTTTAGCCAGATATCAACAGATCCCCAGTAATGGTAATAGCGAAGAGCTGTTTTATTATGTGTAATACTAATAAGAAACGAAATCCCAATGTGAAGTTTTATGTTTTATCTAAGTCTAAAGACTTACAGAAAGTTAATTTGCCTAAAAAGCAAAGTTATATCCAAGATGGTCAGTGTCTAATAGGAATTTTAAGTGCTCTGATATATGCATTCGGTCAGCTGTTTTTTTTGGGAAAACCCATGTTAAAATAAATCTCTATAAAGTGACTCATTGATATGAGTTGATGGAAATACACAGTTGAAATTGCTTATATTGATCACGGTTAGTGTGATCAACCACTTACATGGACCAAACAGATTGGGACATAATCATTCCTATACAAATACTGTTTAAATAATTTGCTTATACCAATCGAGTACTCCTTTCATTTTGAGTTTTTTCATAGATGACAACACAGGGAAAAAAAAAATTAAAACTGTTGTAGCTTACTACTGCAAACTTACATATGCTTAGGCTTTCCTCTTACTTAACTGAGTTTTTTGGACCGCAGCAGTGTGTAACGACCGTCCCTGCCTGCTGTCCCAACATAAGACTCTCTTTCACTGTGTGTGAAAGAGTGTGTGTGTGTACGTGCACTTGATGTGCACTCTTGCACACCATGTAATTTCTTCCTCTGCTCACACTGCAGTGTCTCATTGAGTTATTTTGCCCTCTCGTTTTTGCTCTGCTCGCGTTTTTGGTCTTTTACAATGTGTAATTATCGTCCCCGCTCTCTCACAACAGCAGTTATGTTACGTAAATGGGTTGTAATGCTTTCCCCCTGACCAGACTATGCTTGGAGCATGAGAGGGCCATGGCACAGTTTATGTTATTTTATCTTTAAATCAGTAAATAGCAAAGTTGTCCATTTCCTTACTTAATATTCATGCAATAAATAGCTGCACACCAGTAGCTGCACTGTCCTTTGCTAATCAAATCCCTAAAATATATAAATAAGAGGAATGCAAAAACATTTATACATATTGAATATTTTAGGGGCACTGGAACACACAATGTTTTATTCATTTCAGAATCAGAAAAAACTTAAACTTTAGCAATGTAATATAGGTGTTATAAGGGTCTAGCAGTACCAAGATCATAACTACATTAATATAAAATATTGGACTTTATAGGAGTACTGAAACACACACAAAAAATTACTTTTTTAAACTATTATAGAAGTGTTTCAGTGCCAAAACCTTAAAACCATTAAGATCTTAGAAACAAATATTGTATGTGTACACCAGAACTCCAGATCATTCAATAAGACATGTTAGGGGTTTTACAGTACCAAGAAGTTAAAAACATTAATATACATAAAGAAAATGCTGAAGCATTTTAAAGAAATGTCCTAATTTCAAAGGGTTCATTTATCCTCTCTCTCCCTTTTCTCATTCTGCAGGTATCTCTGGCCCTGTTCAGACCTGGCAACATGCATCTTGGGTGATCCAATCACAAGTGGATAGCTCTAAGTACAGGTGTCAATGCACCCAAGATGCATTGATGACGCACTTGAGATCCGATCACCAGACTACTTCCGAATGTGGTCTATTGTCGTCCTGCCAAAGTTTCATAATGAACCGAACATATTATTACACTTTTCACAGTGTTTCCCATATATTTATTAATTTGTGGTGGCCCGCTACAATATCAATATTGACTACCACATTTTGATTTTCAATTTTTTACTATGTCAAGTGGGTAAAATCTTATTTCATTGTAGAGCTGTGTGTAGCGCAACCCTTGCTTCGCTCTCTCACACACATTGACAACGGACCAGTCATAGTTGGACTGGCTAACAACAACACTACATCTGGTCTTTGTAAACTGAAATAATGTATTTGTTTATTTACATATAAAGTGGGGGACTGAGATCTGATCACAATTGGTCATTCCAGACATATATGGAGAAGCATTCTAATGCCAGGTGTCAACTCAGGTGTGTAGAGCTATCCGGATCACCCTAGATGCATAATAATGCCAGGTCTGAACAGGGCCTCTTGACTCCGGAGCTGCAGGATCTGGATCTGCCACTACTACTCAACACTTATTGTTATTATTATCAGTAGATGCTGCTATCATTGCAATACTGCTCCTGATTGGACACATGCTGGAAACATTACATGAAGTATACTGAAGATGCAAAATGTATTGTATGAAAGAAATACTGTAGAGACTTCCATTAAAGGATAAGGCTGACATGTATTATTATTATTTGGTGCCGCTATCATTGCTGCTGTTATTGTTAATAACGTCATTACACCTATATGTTTCACTGTTATTATTACCATTAAAACAACCAGTCCGATAGTGCTTAAATAACATAGTATATACAGCTGTTCCTGGTCTCTCGCTCTTCTCGCTCTTCTCTCTCCCCATCTCCACACTCTTTCTACTCTCTCCCCTATTTCTCTCCTCTTAACCCAACTGGTCAAGGCAGACACGCCCACACCTGGGTCCGGTTCTATCTGAGGTTTATTCCCTGTTAAAAGAGAGTTTTTCTCTCCACGGTGACAAGTGTGTGCTCATGGTGGGGACTGTTGGGTTTCTCTCTCTAATATTATAAGGTCTTGACCTTACTCCGTACAGTGCCTTGAGATAATGTATGTTATTATTTGGTACTATATAAATAAAATTGAATTGAATTGAAAACAGACATCATAAACACCTTGTAACAATCTTCATCAAGGATCAACATCTATAAATCTGTTTAGAAATTATATTAAGGAATTCCTCATAACTTCATCAGATCTTGTCTAATAATCATCAGATTCAGTTTTTTTCTTTGGTGTCAGCATAATCCAGTTGATTGTTGTCTTTACAGTGTGTAAAGAAACTGCTAGAGAAAGCAGCAGGACTTTCTATCATGTAGTTGTGTAAAATGTAAACGAATCAGCAATAGGCTTAGTTTTAAGATCAATACTGAGACATTTGGCCACGTTCAACCTTAATAAATTTTCACCAGACTAGTTGTGCAGTGTGGAATAAAGCTTGACTCAGTAGTGGGCCAAAGGACCTTTTCAAATTTCAGTCAATAAGATTCTCATTTTTTAATAGACATTTCAAATTTTTTTAATTTTCATCTGGATCTCTTACATTATATACAGAACCTCCAGTTAACCAATGCAACTCTAATTTGTATTTTTTGACTAACCTAAAACTAATCCATTTTCATTCTTCATTTAAAATTTTTTTTTTTTTTTTTTTTTTTTTTTTACAAATTACATTTTATTATTTAATTAATTCAGGTATCTGGTTAAGTAATACAATATTATTTTGTTGCTGGCTACACCTATAAATCTACAGTGTGTATGAGGAGTATGAATGGTAGTAGAAAACTATTTAATGCAGAAAATGCACAATTTCTAGCAAGGTCTGCTATAAGCAGTGTCCCCATGAATAATCCGCATACAGATATTTTTGTGACATAAACAGATACAGATAGTAGCTCTGTTTTACACCCATAGTTCATGTACGTATGTGTGTCCCATGTTTAACTTGATGTTGCAACTGTTCTCGTGCCCTTCAGCTTTCTTGTTATCGTGAATTTATTTTAAATAGGCCTCAGTCTTAAAAAAAATCTTAAATATTACTTGGATAAACTCAATGTCACCCTGATTTTCCATCAAATATTTAACCACAATTAACCATATTAAACTGTAACTGCTGTGTGATGTACGAATAGCAGTATACTCTGCAGCTGAGTAATACTGCATATCTGGGCTAATGACCAAAAAATTACATGCCATCACAATACATGTGACCCTGCAGAAAAAATATTTATCAGATTTTTTCATTGTAAGGTCTGATAAAGCCTATGGATTAACAGTTAATGCCAAGGGTTTAACAGATAGTTCCACTGTTAAAGAAAAATTACATGATTAAAATTTTTACCAAGCACAATTTATTCTGTTATATAACTTGCTGAATTTCTGGTCTATATATTCAACTATTATATTTTGACCTACATTAGATTTTTTACCTGCTGCAAAAACAATGACAATGAAATATGACTTTAGCACCAAGAAGGCTTGAGCCATAAACCAAAAGTTACGAACATGCTCATACTGTATGCCAGTCTGTAACTGACAAAGCTTGACAGTGCATGTTTAAAATGGAGGAATTATAATCCAAACAGTGTAACAGCTCACTTCATTTGATGCCAGTTGGCAAATCTGAATGCTCAGATTCTTTGCTGGCACAGGCAGCATTCCACCTGCAATCAGGCCTTACCCACAAAAGAGGAATTTTCTTAACTACAACTTAATCACCGCTGAAATCTACCAAGATTATATATAAATATATAATATATATATTATATTATATTTTATTATATAATAAATATATAATATAGTATAAATATTATAATATTATCTATTATCTAAGAAATAAGATAATGAATTTCTCCTAATGGCTATTTTTCAGAGTAATGGGGAAAAACGCAATGTCTCCTTATGGTTTTGCTGAGTTATTCCAGTTCCTGCCTTGATCTCCTTTTCATTTACAGTAGGAATCAAAATACTTCTTACATATTAAGCTTAAAAATTGTAACTGCTGTTTTCACACAGTGCAAAAGACATATGTGTCGCATCAAGATGCACAGAAAAATACATACGGTTTTTATTTATATCATATTAATCATTAGGTTGATATTGCCATCTTGTTGATGGGTAGTGCCAAACTAAATGATTAATTAGTTTGTCAATATGTTGAAAATGAATCTTCAAGAATTGTAACAGCCGAGTCAATGTTTACTGTTTCAAGCTTCACAAATGTGAGCTGCTTTTGTCTGTTTTATATCATTTTAAGCTGAATATCTTTGGGTCTAAGACTGTTGATTGGACAAAACAAGACATTTCACGGTATCACTTTGGGCAGGTGGAACTTGTGATGGGTGCTTTTCACTATTTTTTAAAA
Organism: Xiphias gladius; assembly: GCF_016859285.1. Classification (NCBI taxonomy): domain Eukaryota; kingdom Metazoa; phylum Chordata; class Actinopteri; order Istiophoriformes; family Xiphiidae; genus Xiphias; species Xiphias gladius. Next base: position 26,896,161 of record NC_053416.1, on the reverse strand, counting down.
TTTATAGACAAAACAGTTAATCACATGTAGTTGTAAAATCCCAAGAAATATAGTCTGTGTGCCAACTTATATTAAGAATGTTAAGAATATATGCTCTGTGTGCCAAAGTATATTAAGAATATACTCTGTGTGTTACAGTATAGACCAGAATGTATTGGACATTGATTTTAATGATAATCAGACTCAGTCATTGGGCTTGAAGTGAGTAATAGAAGCATTGTGATTAATCTGAATTAAGAAAATTATTGCAATAATACTCAGTTTGGAAATATTAAAGTTTAAAAAATAAAGTGGACTAAGACACCTTGGAGATAGTGGTGTCAAGAGGTACTTGGACTTACCCAGGCAGGCTGGGAGAGTTGGGGGTTTTCCAGAGAGACTGACACCATTATTTCCAGGTGGATATGGAGGATGTAACCAAATATGGAAAGCATGACACCATCATTTCCTGATGAACTGAAGTTCATTTTTTAGAAAAGAAGGTGGAGAACCCACCAGCAAGGAGGAGCGATTTGGGATATAAAAAATGATGTCTAGTTATGCTTTCTTCAGTTTGTTTCTGGAGCTAACTCGGGTTTATCTCTTGTGAAAGAATAAACTCTATTGCATTGAACTCTTTTTCAGACTCCAGTAACTCATCACCTTCACTGAAGTTAAGTGTTGGAAGAGAGGTCCAGAGATACACTCTGGCTCTGATCTGGGGGCCTCTTCCTCCAACACACGCAATTAAAAAATCAACAGATTTTTGAAAATGAAGAGAATTTTTAGTTCCAGCCATCTTACATTGCCTACGATGTAAATGTAGTCTAACAGGTAGTAGCTGTACGTGTTAGGGAGCTGTACTGAAAGAATTTACACACAACTAGTTGGCTCTAAATGTTGGATATGCAGTTCGTAGCACCTATATGTCCTGACAATACACTACTAGCACAGTATTGAATTTTTTTGATTCGCCCACTGCCATAATAGTTTACTGCCTCTGTGAGGTAGAAGGGAATCACCCTCATCAGTGGAGAGTCTCAGCCAGGACACATTGTTTTAGACACATGCACACCCTGCACTAGATATACAGTTACAGTTTTTCTCTGCCAGATTCATGATGCTTTTTAGACGCAAGCCATGTGCCTTAAATACTGTGCCAGCTGCTGTCTTTAAAGCAGCTCAGCTGCACAATGAGTGAATGGCCTGATCCAGAGAGCTGGTAGTTACTATGTTTGTGCAAAGTTCTTAATGCCACACACAAAACATGTACACAACATGAGGAAAATACTCTACTTGTGTAGGAAGCAGGCTATGTAGATATTAGAATAGCAAGGGGGGGGGGGGGTTGTTGATGAGTTGTTGAACAACTTCTCTGTTGATGGGAGAAGTGGAGTTTTGTTCATTAGGAAGAGAGTTGGATAGGACTGCTGGCTATGTTAAGCACATTACCCGGGAAAGCTGAATTAGAAATCAGCTATGCAGGGTGTAAGGTCATTGTCTGCATTGAAGGGAACAGGCGGCCTCTATGTCTGAGGATTAGGCTAGCTGTTCGCTTGCCACCAGGCATCTGCTCCTCACACAGCCCACTGTTTCACAGGATAGCAGCGCTGCAACATAACCAGAGAGAGCAGTGAGGATTTACTGCACTGTAAGTTACTTTTGACAACTTTCTGCCCATGTATTTGTGAAATTGAAACTATGGTCACTATTTTTTTTGCCCTTGAGTTGCGTTTACGAATAGCTATTGATGATCACAGTTGATATTTTTAATGTGTTTGGATAAATGAAGTGTAGAGACTAGTAGTTTATTCTAGGGCAGCTGTCAGTGCTTGTCAAATCGACATGGAGGTAAGTGCTGATGTTGGTTGTCTGGTTTGATCTTTTATTTAGTAAAGTCATTTTCATTTTAATTGCTTATATTGAAATTAAAGGTTATAGCCTACTTACTTTTTTAAAGACAAGCTAAACTGGAAAACATTAGTGTTAAGTGTTGTGTTGCAAAGTTTATGTAACATTCCACTACATAACTCTATTCTGTGATAATAATCAAATGAGTGACAACTAGCAAAACAGCTGGTTTTGTACCATGTAGTTTTATGCATATACTCACCCCGTTTCACACCAACCATTCAAGAGTTTTTGGGGATTTGCATAAATTTTGCTGTATTCATTTGTCTCCATAATAGCCTATTTTCATTTGAATTACAAAAAGATAGAACTTCGACAGTTTTTCTTGTTTGTTTCACAAAACAGAAATCAGTAAATCTTGAATCACAGTTTATTTACTATTTCTAACAACATAAATGCACTGAATCATTTCTGTAACATTGGGGTTGAAGCATGACCCTACATCTGGTGCTAATGGCTTATTTTTATTAAGATCAATTTAAATGAAAATATGTCTTTTATGTGCAGAGCCAAGGAATTGCACTGACATGGCAGATGATTTGTTAAGGGCATGATTCTTTGGTAAAACATGACCAGCCATTCAAAAAATGTGTCTGCATTTCAAAAATGATAGCACCTGAACACCAAACAAAGACCGCTCTTGAGTCATACAATGCAGATGCTTTATAATGATACACCAACAGATGTTGAGTCCATTGCTCCAAAAGATTCTATTGCATTGAGGCTGATACAGCAGTGACTCATTCTGACATACAGTCAAAGCAGACCATGTGGAAATGTTTGCACCTATATTGTGACTAGTTGTGGTTGAGTGAAAACTATACATTTTGTGATTGTTGAACAATTTCTGCAGTAAAATCTGGATAAGATGTATGTATTTTGGAGCATTTTTTGCACACATGCTTTTTTTTTTGTTTTTGTTTTTGTAATGACGCTTCAGGCAAGGAAGCTTCGTTGAGCTTTGTTGTCATGGTTGTGTCTGTGTTGGGTGTGTGTGTGTGTGTGTGTGTGTGTGTGTGTGTGTGTGTGTGTGTGTGTGAACACAGTAAGAACAAAACATGAAACAGTAGGAATGTAGGTAAAGATTTTGGGGCATTTTGTTGCAGAAATTTGCATGTTTTTATTATAATATTATTAATATTGCTGATTATACATTTATTCTGTTTAAACATAACGTTAATGCATTCATGTCTGGCTCACAATCTGAAATAACATCATAATTATATGATATATTGTCAACAAAGATCACTTTAAACAATCTGTAAAATACAATACCGTTGCTGTTAGTTTATCACAATTTGCTGTCAAATTCGCACCCAGTTTCCTCTATCAGGTGAGGATGATGTAATTCAGTGATATTCCTCCTCCTCAGACATCTGTTATTCAACAAATACATTTGGTAAAATTTCAGGTATGGCACTTTTCAAGAGTTTCAGACACTTTAAATTCTTATTCATCCTGCAATATCATCAGGTAAGCGTCTGATTGGTCCCAGATTCATTTTGTAGCATGACAATGAGCCCAAACATTAAAGATTCAAGATTCATTTTAATTATCATTATGCAACACAACATTATATGATTAAATTACAGATCTAATCACTTTATTCTACTCATAAAAAACAAAACTTATATAAATGAATTAATAAATAATCAAGTCATAAAAATAAAATTATTTTTGTGGTGGATTGGGGAGAATGAATTCAGTTGTCTCACAGCCTGAGGAAAGAAACTGCTCCAAAGTCTGGTGGTACAGAAGCGGATACATCTGTACTGCTTGCCAGATGACAGCAGGTTGAACAGGCTGTGGATGGGGTGGGCATTGTCTTTTAGTATCCACACAACACATATGTATAACATAAGTCAGAGTCATAACAAACTATCTTCAGAGAAAAGAACAAGGAGTCCTGCAACAGATGGCCCCCACAGAGCCCTGAGGCCTGTACTACGAAGTAGGATTTGGGGTTAGCGAAGTAACTTCAGGTTTAACCCTGGGTTTTCAGGGTTATGACGGTGGTTCACTTCTTACCTGGGGTACATTGCCATTGTAACTTACATTGCACTCATAACCTGTTCTGGAGCAAGTTATGGTCGAGATTACAGGTCAATGCATTATAAAAGCACCGTCTACTGACCAATCAGTTCTCTTGGAAAAAAGCTATATAGATAGATATAGATTCTCATTGGAGGGAAAGATTTATCTGTGTCAGCTTCTTAAGCCGTATGTTGACAGTTGAACACATCTGAGAAAGTACATACACAATAAATACATGTTACTTACTCCCACTGTAATTAGTATATTATATAATTGTGTTTTATTAGCAATCCAGTAGTTTAAGATTGTCTCAATGACACATACCCTGTACAAATTTGGCCTGCTGGGAGCTGCCACTTCCACCAGGGTCTGATGAGACACTCCCTTCCACCCCTTCCATTAATGGGCGACCCTCATTGTAGAGGGCCAGCTCCTCAGCAGGAGTGTACTCCTGTGCAGGAGGGCTCCCTACTGTCTTCTTCATTTCATTTTTTCCCCTGTTGCCTGCAGTAATGTAAAAGCAATTTCATTGTGCTTTTGTATACCCATATCATCCTACAACGGATACTGATTATAGCACTAGGGCCTTGTGTGTGTTGTATTTATCAGATAAGCAATAAGGCTACTTACCACTTTGAATTATGTTTTTATATTTATCTTTATCTTTCTTTTAAGTCTGTTTGACAATGCCGGGGCTGCAGCTGAAAGAAAAAGCTTAGAATTGTCATACATTCCATATGAATGTACCTAAGCCACATTCATTTAATGAAATGCACAAATGTAATTATAGTCAGATCTACAAACGAGGGACAAATTAAAGGAAAAACCAACATGAAGTGTCTTAGTAAGGTGTTGGGACAACATGAGCCACCAGAACAGCTTTGATGTTCCTTGGCATTGATTCTACAAGTCTCTGGGACTCTATTGGAGGGATGGAACAACATTCTACCAAAAGATATTCCCTCATTTAGGATTTTGATGAGGGTGGTTGTGAGTGCTGTCTATCAATTCAGTCCAAAATCTCCCATAGGTGTTCAGTTGAGTTGAGATCCGGTGACTGCAGAGGCCATAGCACATGATTCACATAATTTTCATACTCATCAAACCATTCAGTGATCTTTCATTCCCTGTGTGGAGGAATCTGCATTTTGCAATTTTTGTCCACTAATTTACTTAGGTTTTTCCTTTAATTTGTCACCCATCTGTAATAGCACCCTAATGATGGGGTAGTAATATTATAAGCCTATTAACTTACACATTCACCCAATCGGCGATTTTTTTCGCAAGCTGTCCTTCCTGCATTTGACAGCTGCAACTGTTGATTTTTAGCCTGGATTATGTGTTTAACTTCTTCATATTTGTCTGATATTTTAGTTTGCTCTTTGTTTTTAAAATATGCCCCTCTGCTGCCAGTAGACTTACCCATGCTTGCAATTGGTCATATGCTGCAAACACCACCCTTTTATGTGAACAAGCTTGGGAAAACCTGGGTTGACTTACTGAGTTGATAACCACCCTCATGTGACCTCTTAGTGAGATTACTTTTAGGTTTAGTCAAGCCAGATAATGAAAAGATACCTTGGGAATGTTAAACTTGATTCATAGTACAGGCCTCTGACTTCAACATGATGGAGTCAGTCTGGGATTACATGAAGAGACAGAAGACGCTGAGACAGCCTAAATCCACAGAAGAACTATGGCAAGGAATTGTAACAGAAAATATTGATATTTTCTGTTGATATTTTTTTTTGTTAACTGCATTTTGTATGAATTTTATCTATAAATAAAAATTGTTAATGCCATTATTTTTTAGAGCATCCTCACTTTACCTTTCGTGCCTAAAAATGTTTCAGTACTGTATATTAACAGATTTCATCTCCATAATGTAAAGCTCACATGCTGTACATTGGTATAATGTGAAGTTTGATGTTTATTTTCACTTTATACAGTAAGAAAGCAGAAAAACTTCTCCAGACTTCTGAGTCTGACTAACAGTTAGAACAACGACCATCCCAACCTGTTATTTACAAAAAAATTCCTGCAATATTTCATGATTTTTTTTCTACAGTGTTGCTTATTGTAGCTTGTCTTTTCCTAACACTGTGAACCAACAGGCTCTGGTTTTACCAGGAAACCTTCCACCATCATCATTATTATTTAGTGAATGTCAATATAATTATTTACCTTGCCATTTCTTTGTCCAATTCAAAATTTTGCTCATACAGTATAATGAGCAGAGATTATTTCAATGCAGCAGGAGAAGTTATTGCTGGACTGTCAGTGTTTCCATGTCTTGCTGTTTGAGTTTGGCTGTTTATGCACTGTAGATCAAGAGCTTGCAAATATGTAGTGTAATGGCTGCAGAAAATTTGGGAGTTTGTTCAAGTAGATTTCAGGAAACAGGACACAAAACCTTTTCTTTACTGCACATACTTGCAGAAGATCCTGTTTTATGTGTTAGCTATTTGTGTAAAATTCGGCTACTTAAAATTTGATGCTTGGTTGTAACCCAGAGAGTAATGATCACTGTGATAAAGATGAGGTAAGGTGAAAAGTGATGGAGAAAATATTTTGATCTGTGTGTTAATGAAACCATGATTACAGTTGGAAGCTCAAAGCTTGGCTTGTTGGGTGGATGTCTAGCCTCAAATTGCTCATTACTTAGTCTTTAAAATTGGGTATTCAGCCCTAGTCTTGAAAACAGAACTTTTGCATCATAGAAAGAATGACTTGGGTTCAGTCACTGATAACTCCTTTCTTTGTGGAGTTTGCATGATCTTTCCATCTTCACGTTTGTTCCCTTCCACCCTTGAGGCATTTTTAGTATAAGGAACTCTTGGTCATAGCAACACAGGCATACAATAGGTGTTGGAAGGTTCATTTACTGTATGTAGAACTTTTTCCTGTCTTATTTCTCAGTTGACTGGGGTACATCAGTAAAGTAGTAAAAGAATTATATGAACACAATGTGAGATGAGGATGGGGATTTCCCTATTTTGTATATACTGTATAATTGTTGCGGCACTGTTTGAGGTTAATATGGTATCTGTATCAAATGTGTGTCTTTCATTGAGGAGATGGAGTTAACTGTGTTTTCTGTTGAGAAGTTTATAGCACCTGAGTCATGTAATATCCATTTTTTTTCACAGATATTCAGGAGTTCTATGAAGTGACACTGCTAAACACACAGAAGAGTTGTGAGCAAAAGCTTGAGGAGGTCAACCACATGGCAGACAAATGGGAGAAGAGTGTTTCTATACAGAACTCTGAGCTGGCACACTCTGCCTGTCCCATGGAGGAGGTGAGTCTCTGACACAGTGTGTCTCCCTAGCAAAAGCTCAGAAATACCTGGGCTGAAGAATTACCTCTGTATGCCTAGGTTGTCTGCTGGAGCCATTCAAAAAGGTGTAGAAGTAAAGCAGGTGGAGAGAGAGGTGCAGAAATGTCTTGCAGACAGCAGCAGTAGAAGCATGAATCAGCAGACATCAAGGTTCAAGGATACTTTTATTGTCTCTCACAGGAGAAAATAGTGTTGGAATAAGGGAATTGCTACACACAAAAGAAACATCACAGTAAAAAATATACAATGAGAACATCAAATAAGAACATACATGCAAACATAAGCCTGAGGTAAAATTACCAATTACCCCTCTCACTCTGTTAAAACTTATAAGAATTCTAGGTGAAAACCTGCAGTTATCTGAGTGCCTCCCTACCCTTCTCTCTATTCTCCAGGTTTAGCCCATTACTAAGTTTAACTGATATTCGGAGAGAAAAAGTTCAGAACGATTGTTCTTGTACAAGGACACTCTGTCCCTCTTACCAGAATTCATTAGTCCATACTCAGAGTTCAAGGATCCTGTTTGTCTGCTGAATAAAAGACTGCTCAAAAATATCTTAGCTCTGTCTAATTCATTAACAATGTGGACCCCTAGATATTTGTAAGAAGTGACCTGTCTGATGCCGTGACCTTTTATGGCAACAAAACTATGATTTCCAATTGATCTGGGATCTAAAACAATTTTTTTCAGTTTTATGTACATTGATCTGCCGCTTATGCTTATCATACCAGTCCACAACCCTGTCCACTTCAGCTTCATAGCTGCTAATGTTGGAGTTGCTTGTGAGTAAACTCATACTATCAGTGTCATCTAAGAATTTCAGTACAAATTGATTAGCTTGGGAGGTGATACAATCATTTGTATACAGAGTAAACAAAAAAGGTGAATTATGTATCCTTGGGGAGCCCCTGTGTTGCTTCCTGCTATATCAGAGAGTGTTAAATTAAATTTCACTTGTAGTCTGTTTGATGGAGAGAATACCAGTTAATCAGAAAAAGATCCATCTTCAACTAAACCTTTTTTTAAGCAAGATGTTTGGATGAATTGATTTTAGCAGAACTAAAATCAATAGAAAGCAGTCTGGTGTATGTAACAGAGCTTTCTAATTGTTCTAATTGTCTAATTGTTAATAGTATAAAAAGAATAATTTGTGCTGCATTTTCCTGTGTAAGCAAATTGATCCAGGAATGGCTCCACCTCCTTACATAGTTCCTTTGTCAGGATTTCATGAATCTAAGGTTTTCATGACATTGGAAGTTAAAGCCACTGGCCTACAATCGTATTTTCCTGAAGACCTTTTGATACCTGGAATTACAATACACTTTCTTCAGAGCTCTGGCACTGTGTGTGTATCCGTAGAGAGCTTAAAGAGTTGAATGTTGAGTTGAGTATCAAAGCCCTTAAATAGGCCGCCAAGTCACCGCAGGGAGATGTGGTGGTTGTGGTGAGTTGTCAGTGGAACAGCATAATGTGTTTATTTAGGAGTTTATTGAAATATATAATTTTAAGTCACAGATTCATCACCCATGAAGATATACATGGAGATGGCCATTTGCATATTAACAAGTAAAATTGATTATTGTGAAACTACTTCAACCCTTCATTACTTAAAAGGGCCCTCCACGAATTTTACACATAAAGTTCAAGTTATTCATCAAGAGGAGAACTATAGCCTGTGGCAACAGTTGTACAATGTCTTTTGTGGCTTCTGGTTTGAAAACATTTGATAGAAAGACAGAGTTACAAATAGGTGTGAAGTTTGAAAAAAGTGGGCATTTAGGAGGCAAGGAGGGTCTTATGAAAGATGTTACAGAGTTGCATTATGGGAAATATGGGAAAAAACAGTATTCTGTGTTTTCAAGCTTCACCCATGCTAGAGATTTAAAGTAAGGATATTTTGGCCTGTACTGCATCGATATTGACCATTCATATTGTCAGATTATCCTGTTTCATTCATTTCATTTCATTAGGGAACCTCAAACAACTCAGTTATTCACAACATTTAAATGCCAGTATTTTAACATGTTTGTGCATGAGTGCAGTTGCTTGTTCCTATACCAGCTTGGTACAGCAAAGTGCTCAGTTAGGGCCAGACCTTGTAAACAAACTAGTCTCATCTCTTTTGGGTTGATGAGAAATCAACACAATCAGCCCACAATACTGTGGCCTTTTTGTTACTGAATTTGTAATAGAGGAAAACTGTATTCCACTTTCTCTCCTTATCAAGGTAAAATATTTTTTTATGTATAGATCTTTAATGCTATGTGGTTGATGACAGTACTGCTGCTGTACTTTCAGTATTAGGGATGTCTTTAGTTGACAACAGATTAGCTCAGTGTTATGAAAATACAGCCAGCATGACAGCTTTCCTTTAAGGGTTTGCTGTATTTTTTCATATAGTGTACTTGTGTAGTTTTGTGCATATATATCTATTGAGAGAGGAGTTTCAGGTATATAGCAAGGATATACCATTTGTCCCTTGTGTTCGTTATGCTTGAATAGTATTAGATGTATGTTTGATGCTTTTAGTGTGTAATAAACCCCTTTTATATTTTATCAACTGTCTTGATTTTTGTTCAGGCTGTAATATTATCCGAAACCATTCTGTTTAAAGTACTCCAACAAACTTCCTTCCTGCCGATAAAATTACCTTCATTACAGTGTTATTTCATTGGTGTTATAAATCTGTCGGGAATATAATTATAACTAAATTTAAGTGCTGATTATACTAGATTTCCCTTTTATTTTGATAACTTAAATTATTAATTAAAATTCAAACATTTGTGCTTCATTTAATCATTTTTAAGACTTATTCTGTGAAACTGCTTTATGAGACTGATCTAAATACTCAGCAGCTACAGAACCAGATATTTACCTCAGGAGTGGCCAAAAAAAAAAGAATTATTGTAGGTTTAACCAACATTAGCTCTGTTCCTATTGCTTGCTGATGTATGCTGCCAATATTTTCCATGCACTTGTGCTTCTGAATGTTAGGAAATTATTCCGGTATTTTTTAAGGGACAGTAATGAGGCATTTTTAACACCTGGCATACACTGAGAACATTGGTTAATGTTAAACAAAGGACTGGAAATGTATCAGGGTTGGTGGTATATTGCAAATATGATGTCTTAATCTGCACAGGTCGTGGTTATGCTACTGTTATGCAGGTAAAGCTGAAATACTACATAAAAAAACTCGATTCACACACTGCAAATTATGCATGAAAGTTGAAAAATGGTTTTCAATTCTGACATAGTCAGAATTCCAGAAAAAAATTATTTCTTTAGTCTATACCTCGCTATAGTTGGCCAGATCGGCGGCAGCAAAAATCCTGTTATCCTGTATGGGTCATTGGAGAAGAAAATCTCAGGATATGTTGCTTTGGGAATTACTGAGTAAAAGTGTAACCCGGCTGTTTAGTTCATTTAGTTTAAATATTAAACCCCACAAGCCTTCATCAACAACATTTAATCACCAGAAATTCTGAAGATACATGACCTTCATTTTATTTGCAGGTGTAATATAGGGTTAGAGCTCATGGCTCATGACTTTAACACATACTGTACAGGCAATGCAGAGACTCATCGACCATGATGGATAACTGCGACTAATTGTACAGGACCTGTTATGTACGTAATTTGGATGTACTTACAGTTTGAAAGAACAAAGGTGCTATTTGTTGAAGTGGCTAAATTAAGAGAGACTGTCTGTGTCTGTGTCTGTGCGTATATATGTGTGTGTATGTGTATGTGAGAGAAATTAAATGTAGGCGAACAAGCTCAAACTGTGACATCTTAATTAAGGGGAATGAAGAGTGGGTGCTCAGTGGTGGGGGGCCATGAAGGACTGAAAAAGCATGAAAGATGATTGAAAAAGTAACTTTGGCTCCAAAAATTTCCAAGAAAAAATGAGCGCCCTTTATAATGTGGGTCTTTATGCCTCATATATTACGTATTATCTTAGATTACTGGATATCCTGCATATTGACAGCAAAAAGAGGACTTGAATTGATCTTTGTTTCGGTCTTTAAATTAAAAAAAAAAAAAGTAATGAATCTAAGCGCTGTAACAGCCACTAAAGAATTAATAAATGTCAAAACAGATTGTAGCAGTGACCAAAAAGATTTAGGCTGAAGCCAGAGCTTTTACCTGTTTCATGTCCACTTCTGAAAATACAAAATTTACCCAATTGAAAAACAAGCTTCATATTTTCTAGACAGTAAGCTAGTGCCATATACAGTATTACAGCACATGCTCTACCTATTGGTAGAGCTACTGATATTGAGGGTGACAGTCCATTACAGAACTGTTGTTAATAATTTTAAGGAAAAACTCAGCCCGACAGCAATGGAACTCCATTCAGGATCTTCGCTTTTTACTTGTTGGTTTAAGGGGACCCTTGGCCAGTGTAAAAGTATAGACCTGTGGGCCTGCTCAAACCAGACATGTTAATAATAGCATGTTTGACTTGGAATGGGACCAGCTAGTTTGGTAATCCACTAGTAATCCTATTTGTCTAAAAAGTCAAACCTTGTGTGTCATACCTGATCTTTTTGGCAATAATAGTAAAGAATTGGTTATAAGGAACATGAATATACATTTCAAAAACAGATCATTTGTAAAAGCTCTTTATAGCTTTCACAGTAGCAGTAAAGTGTAGTGTAACAGCAAGAGCTGCTGAACCACTTTGCTGAGGTCATCCAGTAGTACCAGGATAGGGATAAGTGAAGGGGATTAGAAGAGTCTTCAGAGACTGATGACCTTACCATGAGGTCATCGGGACACTGCTGTTACGTCCCATGTTCTGTTACCACAATCAGCCCTATGAAGATTAGGCAAAATGTCCTGTCAAATAATGAGATGGCAGATGGCACCATCCAAATTAATTAACACAGTCCAAAGGGGTTCAGATATATAAAAAAACTAATACATACATTTTGTATGCAGATTGTAGGATGTTAGATTTTTTATGGATGAAAGGTAAAAACAAAAGGACTGAAATAATCAAGAGTTTAGTTCAGTGAAGAAAAATTAAATGAATATTTTTGTGACTTTACAGGAATATTAAGCTGTTGTATAAAACAGCAAGTGATCTAAAACAGAAGAGTTAATCAGTTGTTTACTTAATTCATGTGTTAAACAGTATAATTAGGTGCTTTATGAAAAAAGAAAATATGGATGCTATCTGACTCTGTAATGTCTGGTGTTTAGTTTATCCATAGTTGTTCTTTTTGAATCAGCACTACATTAAATTTAAACATTAAAATGTCCACCTTAATTATGCATTTAGTTTTTTGTGCTAAGATCTAGTTTTTAATATTTAATTTGGCAGATTTTTTTACACTAGTTACTTATACAAGAGGCTCCCTCAACTTTAGCAGTGCTGAGGAGAGGAACTGCATGACCTGGGGTGATTATGTTAGTGGACACCCCTGATACAGTGGGCTAGCAATGAATGAATGAGTGGGGGTGCCCCCGATGCATTGCCCATGAACCGCAATGTGCCCTGTTGATTTCTGATTTCATGAGGTGTTTTTTCATCTAAAATTTTGTTTTATATATTGTTAAGCCATCTCGTCAGTGTTTCAAAGATTTATCAGCAATGTAACAGCATAAGCCATGATATAACAGATTAATGGCTACAATATACATAGGGCATACAGTATAAACAAGACTGATGTCAGTGTGTTTATTACTCTCCCAGCATGCAGTATGGCCCAGTTTTATCGTCCATTATATCAATTAAAAAAAAAAAAATTATATATTCTTTGTTAAATTGAATAAATCAACAGAAAAGTTGTATTTTAAGTCAGAGGGGCTTCCTGCTATAAACAGAGAGTAGGATAAAGCAAGCCTGCGTGTGCTGAGGTTTTGTAGTATGTATTAGCGTGCCAAGGATTTATTTAAGGTTGCCACAGGCACATACAGGCTTACGCCATCCAAGCTTCTAATTAAAGACTTACCAAAGCAACAGACAGACAGACCAACTACCAGTGTCTCCATCTACCTGTCAGTGCCAAATCTTGCATAAACCTTACACCTGTATCCATTGTTGTTGTGCATTTATGTAGATTCTTTTTTTGGTCGGTTAACCGTCAACATTAAAAATTCAAGTTCAAGTAATGTTGCATTTATTTAACATATGCACAGTCAGAGCCATGTCGGAAAATATCCTTGTATTATACAGTACTTTTTTTTGCATTTTCTATTAATATATTAATGCATTTTTAAGAATTTTAATGCTCACTGTCCCAACCCAAAATTCAGTGTTCAACCTCTCATATATTTTACCAAGCTTTACAAAATGGTCTGTATCAGGCCAATCCCTGATGTATTCAGGCTATAAGATACTCATTACATTAAAGAGGGAATCTGTTGGTTGTATCTCCAGGGACCTTCAGGTCAGTGTGTTACAGTTTGAGTGTGGTTGTGTAGAAGTATTTATGGACATGTTTATTGTTCCCAGCAGAGGGAGCAGAGCAGCTCAGATCTCAGCGGGATAGGGCAGGGAAAGAGCAGTGCCAAGACCTCTAAGGTGAGTTCTCTCTCTCGCTATACATTCTTGTGTATATACAGTATGTGTGTATGTCTTGGCTTAGGTTTTTGGGATATTTTCTTAATTTGGGACTATAAATCACACCAAGTCATCCCATGGGTTTTCGTTACCAGCATTCATTGCAGTCCATTTCACTCTGTGATATAATATTTTGTTTTCACCTCATCATTAGTAATGGCAATGATAGAACCCTGCAGTGTACAAATGTGTCTCCAAGAAATTAGGTTTATGTACAACAGCAACGCAGATCCGGCAGCGGAGTCACCAGGAGGTGGTTGGTGTGGATGGTGGTTGTACAAAGCACATGACTTTCACTCCAGAGACAGTCCTGTCTGTGGCTTAGGCAACAAAAGCACTTTGCTCATGGTTAGGGAAAGATCATGGTTTAGGTTAAAAATAAATAAACAAGTTGGGTCTGAATTTTACTGTTAACTTTTTCTGTATTACACCAGATCACAATCTTTCACCAACATTAACCAAGTGCTCTGAGTATCTAAACATAAACAATAAAGTTTAATAGTGCTGTAGTCACTACAAATGGATATTTTACTGCAAGATCAGATATTTTGGCAGAAAACAAATACGTTGTTTGTGAAATTTTTACTGATAGTTTCAGTATCAATGTATTCGTGACTTACCAAAAATGTGTCCTCATTATGTTTATAGAAAATGTAATCTTATTTGATGTCGCAGTTTACTTGTATAGAAACTTAATTTTTAGGAGACAGGGTTGCAGTTTAACACAACCCAACACAACCCTTGGTTCCTCAGAAAGCAGTTTGTAGCTCCATAATTCCAACAACAATGAGCTCACAAAAGTAAATGAGATTCAAGTAAGCAAGGGAGATGTGGTTTGAGGGCTTGGGATAATAACGATTTCAATTCCAGTAATAATATCACATAAGCCAAATTATGTCTGGCTGTACAACAGACAGGGAATGACGAGTCTCAGTAAGGAGGACATTTTATTCTTTGTTCCTATTTGCTTGGGAGTAGTAGAGGATATGAAGTGATTAGGAGCTGCAGAGCTTCTTTATTTAAAATGTAAATTAATCATTTTCTCTGCAAATAAGATTTGTTGACATTGGGACTCTTACGTGAATTGAGTGCATATTACACCAACCATAGCAGCCACAATTTGTCAGTGCTTCTTGTAGATGTCCTGTCTTTCTCTGGTTATAAAACAATGAGGCAATAGTGCTGTCTATACAGGAGTGCTTTAAAAGCACAAAAAATGCGCTCACACACGCACGCACACGCACACACACACACACTTTTGTTTATATCAGTAAGTGTGTAAATAAATTGTAAAATCTTCACCTTGTATCTATACAAGTGATTTCAGTGAACTTCATTTCATTCTGTGTATTCTGTTCATAACATGCAGGATTTGGTGGTAAGTTACTGATTATGTGAGGTCCAGACATAATACATGTGCCATGTATTGACTTGTACAGCAGGCTTTTGAGTAGATCTGTCTAGCAGGCTGTTAGCACTGTTGTTCACATACACAGACCAGTCCAAACCCCCCCCCCAGTCTGTCTATATGAGTGGCAGCCCTAACAAAAGAGGTTAAAGCATTCCTTCTCTCTAATGCACTAAGTCGAAGCTGCCTGAGCCGCATCACCTGAAAAGATTAGCTCTGTTGCACTGGCAGAGGAAGTCTGAGCTTGTGAATGCATTCAGTAAGAACAACAGGAGATTGGGAGTCTCAGGGCACTGCTTTTTCCACAAATGAAAGCTGTAATCAAGGTCAAACTCTGCAACAAACCTCTTCACCAGGATGGGTCCAGCAAACAGGTACTAGCACAGTTTACATGGGGGAAATGTGCTTCAGCTCAGCGGCTTATAGTCTCTAAAGGGGGACATTTGGACATCGGAGTGGCTAAGGTTACATGGGAGTTGGGATCTTACTGGTTGACCTAGTAGGTTATCGATTCTTAATATACATCATTAGGAGACTGACCTGGAACTTTTCAAAACACATGTAGTGCTGTATTATCAACTTTATTATCTCCGCCGAGATTACATTTTCCTCTGTGTCTGTTGGTTGGTTTGTTTGATTGTTGGTTTGTCTATTTGGCAGCAGGATTACACAAAAAATACTGAACCAATTTGCAACAAACCTGGTGGAGGGATGGGGCATGGTGCAGGGAAAAACCTGTTAAATTTCAGTGCGGCTCCAGTTAAAGGGACAGATTCAGGTGTTTTTATCACTTTTCTCAACATTGCGAGATGAGGCATTTTTCATCTTAGTGGAGGTATTTGCTCTACTACCAGTCTAGTTTACTTATGTTCTGTTTTTTGTTACTAATGAGAAAGTACAAATTGCCCTTAAAGGTAAGATCTCACAGATTTACTAAAGAATGAATTTGTGCAGTAACCTTTAAATAATCTTTGCTTTCAATAAGTGCTTTTATCAAATAAAAATTGTAAGGATTTGTTATTAAGGCAGAACCAAATTGGCAGATTAAAGGCCCTGCACACCCACACAGGTGTTTTCAATTGCTCATGCTGATTAGACCTTGACTCAGGTTAAATTTGGGCGGAGCTCTGCTGGAAATTAACTGAGATAAAGAAACTCTGCGGACAAATAAGAATGATAATGATGTAAGTTACTGAGTTTTAACAGGAGTGACAGAACTGATCAGATAATGCCAATGTTTGGCCATAACAGTTTTTGGTGGCATTTTTGATATGTCTGCTAATACTCAACTGTATCTCGTACTTATACCAAATCATGCCATTGAGTTGGTAGTATGGCTGTCAATATTATTTGGTCTTTTGGCTAGTTAGTTAGCTGCAATTGACAAAATATTCCAGGAACAATTGTTATTTCAGTGAAACTATCAGACAGTAGGTAAAAATGAGTAGCCTGTATCAAATATCATGTCAATATCATGTCAACTATCGCATGTCACCAAATTAGTACATTGTATCCATCTTTGACATTTAGTCACCTCTGGGAAATTCACATTGCTCTTACATTCCATAAGTAAAGTCTGTATCCAATAACTGACAACAGCTGTGTTTCATGTTTAATGCTTGAGTCTAATACTGTAAGGTTGTTTGAGATATATTTTTATCCGCTAAGAAAAACTGCGAGATTAGATATGTATTGCCTTGTAGTAACACAAATAATTTCTCATGCTTTTACATAATCGTTTCTGGACTGCTATAATTTATTGTTATCATGTGTCTGTGAGTATTAATTTAGATTTAGCTGCATTTGTTTTTGGACACCAATTCCATCTGGTATATTGCTGATATATTCCAGTGTCTCTTATAATAATTGTAGATGAAAGCCTGCAGTTCGCAAGTCTTGTTGACTCAGATGTGGTTCTGTCACTTTGTTAAGACAAGTAGTTGAAACTGTGGACAAAGTTTGCCGCCAGGGTTTGAGTGCAGTGCAGCGAATTTGTTTTGGCTGAACTGCACTTTCAAGTGGTGCACTTCTGACCAAAAACTCATTGTTGTCGGAGCACATGTTTTTTCATCAGTTTTCAAATTGTAGCATGCTGGAAAGGCCATTAAAAGATAACACACAGTATATGCACATATACATGTGTTCACTCAGCTGTTTGAAGGCTTTTGACTGACACCTTTACTTTTCTGCAAGTTCTAAATTGAATCTTAGCTTAGTTGTCAGTTCGTTGACACATGCATGCACTCACATGCACGCACGCACACACACACACGCACACACTCACTGTTACATAAGAAGCTGTTAAAAGATTTTTTTTCATTCTATCATTACAGCTACCATCAGCAGTGCATTGCAGTGTTTGTGTATCTGAGTCATATTTAGTGCATTAACATTTTGATAAGAGGGGATGATAATGCAGTAATGTTATAAAGAGCCACTAGTAGGGTTGCAGTGCCCACGCAATATTGGCCTTTTATTAAAATCAAATGTCTGCCAAAAGGTTGTCCGGCTTAGATGTAATAGAAATCGTTTGTTTTATCGTCATTTTTCATCAATTCCTTAGTGTTTCTAAAACATTAAGCTGAATTGTTTTTGTAAATGTTATTTTTTGGCACAAAATAATGACTTGTTGAATTGCATACCAATCCCACCAACCCACATCCTTAAAAAGCCATACTGGTCAGACCTCAGACACATACACACAGTCTCTCTCTCTCTCACACACACACACTGTAAAAATTCTGTCATAAAATTGCTGGAATGCAGTGCTGCCACTGCTCTGCAGATGAAATTAAAGCCACTGTGTTATTATTAGGTTCCAGCAGTCTGCCACAGCAGCTAATAGCCAGTGAGACTGAGAACATGGGAATGTAATTCATTCTGCTGAGCTAACGCTCGTCCTTCACTATCTTCCCTTGCTCTCTCTCTCAATCCATAATGCTGCTTAGTCGCTCAGCCCAAAGGCAGTAGAGAGAGAAAGAGAGAGAGAGAGAGAGAGAGAGAGAGAGAGAGAGAGGAGGAGACAATGAACTGAAAACAAGAGACAGAGGATGAATGAGAGGGAGAGGAGCTAAGGAATGATTTTGGGTTGCTGGAGGAGGCCAGACCAGCTGCTAAGCATTTTTGTGTGTGTATGTGTTTGTGTGTGTGTGTTTGCGCTTGCGTGCGTGCGTGTGTGTTGGCTGAGATTGCGTTAGGAATCCTGATTGCCTTCAACTCTGTAGAGGAGGCATCCCAATCCTCGCAAGGGGCCCACATGCTGTAACGTCTGTCTGCTGTGGCTTCTCCCCCTCCCAAGCGTGTGAATGTGAGCGCATGTGTGTTCTCTTCATCTTCTCCTCCCCTTTGTCTTCATCTTCTTCTTCTTCTTCTATTTCTTCAGGAACTCCTACCTTTTTTATTTTTCCTCCTTGCTTCTTCACACCGGTATCTTTTTTCCATCTTCCTGCTTTTTTCCTCCAGTGGTGATATTAGTGATGATGAATTTGTGCATAGGTTGAGAGCTTCTTTTTTGCCTGGCTAGCATGGATTGTCTTTGTATTGTCACCACTAAGGTAAGAAACTCAGAACGAATTAATGATTCACTAGACAAGAGAGGCAAGGAGAGGGAGTACCAGAATGAGACAGAAAGAATGAGCACTGTGGGAGAATGAGGCATGCAGTGAAGCAGGAGGAATGGGGCTCTGTCTGTGTGTTGGTTATTTTTGAATGTGTGCATGTGCAACCATGTTTTTTTCTTCCATCACAGTCCTGATTGTCTTCATCACCTTGTCACTTTGAGCTTTGAAATGAAGAGTTGAATAAGTGATATTTCACTGTTATAACATGCTTACCGCTTATATTTACTGTGGATTATTATCTCCCGACACGGTGAGTTGTCTGTTTAGTGTGAGAGTGTATGTGTGTGAGAGAATGATTCACTTGCTCCCTCTAACTAAAGTATACGTGTCAGAAGCAGCAAAAGTTGGGCTGAACTTCTGTCAGCTGGCTCATGGCTCTGCTGCAGCCCTCTGCTGCAGCCCTGTGCTCACACAGCACATGAGCCCTTCTGAAAGATGTGAAGTTCACATTGGCTAAGGTCGGAAGCAACATATTATTACATTATTATGATATACAAATCCTTATGCAAACGGCAGAACTGAAGTATTTTATCTGAGAAAATGTCAAAAGAATTTGCGTACACAATGGACTCTTATCCCTTGGCTTGTACTGTATGCTATTCATGGTGTAAATGACCATTGCATCATTGGAGAGTGGGAGTCCTCCTCTTAAAGCCATGCTGTACTCAAGGCAGTTTCCTATATATGCTATACATTTTGTGTTGTTGTTATTAAGTACCACATGTAGGGTTTATATGTGATATAGATGTCATGCACATGACATAACTACACCAGGGAGCATGTAACTTAATGCATTTATCGTGTAGAAGTACAGTACAGCATATATAGTGGTGTCCATTAGCAACTTTATTTTAAACTTAGCAACTTTTGCAGTTTTTTATCTTTCTACTTGCTTGTCCATACATAATATACTGTACTGTGTGGCATGATCTGATTCAGCAAATAGCCATGTGCACCAAACTAATTATGGTTTTTGTGCCATTTTTTCATTTCAGCTGGCTGTGAGGTATTTTTAGCCCTGCAAGCAGGGATGCAAGCTCTAGGGATGGCACTGTTGGCCAGATGTTCCCCTACTTTGGTCCACCCTGAAATATCTCAATACATCCAGTGGATAAATTGTAACAGTTTTCCATACAGTGCCATATCAGGTCAAAATTTTCATTGTCCATTACTTTGGAATTATGACAAAATACTTGCAAAACTAATGGCATTACTGTCGAACTCAGCTATACTTTGTTTCTAGTGCTAATTAACAAATAGTAGCATGCTTACACACCAAAATAACATTACGAACATTATAAATATTACATCTGCAGTCTTGTTTACTAACTGTGAGAAGAGAATATATAAGCAATGGTCATAATTAGAAGTTTATCAAACATATTTATGATATAACGTAACAGTGCTCTCAGCATGTAGGTAACAACAGCGACAGCAACAGCAAGCAGGTTACTCCTTTAGAAGCAACTCACCTACTATTTACATCAAATTAAGGTCATACTGACGTTTGCATGGACCATTCTAAGTGAAACTGACAGAGCTCTCATCGTCATTTATGCGGAAAATCTCCACTGAGTGGTTGGCAGCCTAAGTATAGGTATAGTCTATATCCAGTAAGACAGCTAGCCTACCATCCTGGCTGGAAATGCTAAAGATGGAAACATACAGTGCTCTCCTCCTTGTTTGTTGTAGAACACACCTGGCAGAAGCAGAGACCCCTTTGGTCAGATAAGCTGTTGAATCCCTGAAAGCCATGGTGAAACATACACACTGGCTTTTGCATGAAAGTCATTATCAAGTCAACCATAGTGTGCTGCCGTTCACTCAGAGTGCTTCATACGGAGTGGTTGCCTTCTATGAGAAGAAAGTGTTGTAAGATTAATGCAGTTTGTTGATGGGGGTTGTGATTTCTTTTACATGGGCAGCACTCTCTGTGCTACTGTGGCCTCACAGGGAGAAGGTTATAGGTTTAAACCTGCCAGCCGGCTCAAGTCTTTCTGTGTGGAGTTTAAATGTTCTCCCATGCCTGTGTGGGTTTTCTCTGGGTACTCCAGTTTCCTCCCACAGTCCAGAGACATGCAGGTTAGATTAAATGGCAGCTCTAAATTGCCCATAAGTGTGAACATAAGCATACATGGTTGTCTGTGTCTGTGTTTCAGCCCTGTGATTGCATGGCTGTTCTGTTTAGCATGTACCCCACCTCTCGCCCAATGGATTTCATTTACACTCCGTGCAGCATGAAAGAATGACTGTACTGGAACAAGACTAGGTCAAAACCTGGGATATGGCTGAACGGCCCTTTATCTGTTTGCTTCTCTCCTACTGTCTGTGCTCACATATACAGTAATTTAATACAGCCGGATTCCCAGTAACATGAGAGAGAACATGTAAAGGTTCTCATTTAAATGTATTTCTGTTTATGTTGTCGGACCAACGGAACAAGTAGAAAATAGTGACTGAAACGCAGCCCATTAACAGGCATTGAGTCTTTTCTACAGAAAGTAGCTAGGTTTACATTAAAAAATGCTAAATTTGTCGCTAGGTTGTGAAGACAATCACTAAAGGGGTCTGATAAGTCTTAAGATCTAGCAACAAAGGCACTAAGTTGGTAACACTGCCTGTAAACACGCCCCTGATGACGCAATAGAAACTGTTTGTAACTGAAGCACTGGTGTAACTTCAGCATTCAGTCACTCACTAACTCAATCAGCGACATTCCTTTATAGGGTTGGCCTCACTTTTGTGGTCCAGCCAAAAAGCTCTCCTCTTCCTGTGATGAAAACTTTGCTTACTCAGATGGACAGCATTGGGGTTGTTTTGCTCTTCAACTCTGTAAAAAAAACAAAAACAAAATGCATTTGAACCTTACTGTTCACTCATAGAGAACCTTTAAGCTTGGATGGGTTATGATCAACATCTCACATATTGTATATGTCAGCCTGGTGGAACTAGTGTCCCTGAAAAAAACTCACAACAGGTAAACAAGAGAGCATCCAAATTACTTTACTTTAAATCATCAACCCAATAATTAAATCTCTTTCCAACATTTTCAACCAACATTGCTGAACATTTGCACATCAGCAGTTTCCCTGGACACTGCAGTCTGTATGGTGTAAACGGGCTTGTAGAAGCCTGTTTGCTTTTATTGCTTTGAAAGCATTGTGGTGAGAATTATTAAGCTAATGTCGGCATTGTGCCACTCAGTTAGATATTAAGAATACAATTGGAAGTCTAAATAATAATGTCAAATTCATAAGTAAAAAAAAAATTCTTGGGGGTTTGGCTGATGCAGCCTTAGTTGGTCTGGTATGGGTGGTAGCTTATGGTAGCTAATGCTAACTAATATAAGCAAACTTAAGACTGATACTGTGTAACTGACTTAAATGAGTAAATCTGCTAACTTTATGGCTCTTCTGTACTGGTGCTCCAGTTACATTACATTTTAGCATGTCACAGATAAATATGATGATGTCTTTAAAGCAACTAATTCAAGAGAATTAGTTGAAGGAAAATTTAAAATGTGATTATTGAGTAACCATTTGTGACCACAGTGAAAAGTTACATAATCTCAGCCACATTTATTTTCTTAATCACTGGTTGGAAGAGTTGTCAACAGTCTTGCCAAATTTCTGTTGTCACCCTGTGATTGAGGTATCCATAAAGATGGATCAATATGTACACTTATCAAGCACTTTATTCGGAACACCATACTAAGAATGGGTAGGACCTCTATTGTCAAAACAGCCTCAATTCTTCACGACATGGATTCCAAAAGATGTTGGAAACATTCCTTTGAGATTGTCCATGTTGACATGACTGCATCACATCATTTCTGCAGATTTTTCGGCTACACATTCATGCTGCCAATCTACTGTTCTACCACAAACCAGAGGTATTCTATTGGATTCAGATCTGTTGACGGGGGGAGCTACTGAAGTACACTGAACTCATTGTCATGTTCATGAGATAACTTTTGCTTTGTGACATGGTGCATTGTCATGCCGGAAGTAGCCATTAAAGGATGGTAAATTGTGGCCATAAAGGCATGCACATATTCAGCAACAATACTGGCTTTGACATTCAAACCATGATTGATTAGTATCAAGGGGTCCAAAGTGTACCAAGAAAACATTCCCCACACCATTACACCACCAACACCAGCAGCCTGGACTGTTGACACTAGGCAGGTTGGATCTATGGATTCATGCTGTTGACACCAAATTTAGACCCTACCATAAGTGTGCCTCAGCAGAAATTCAGATTCATCAAATCTGGATACGTTTTTTCCAGTATTCGACTGTTCATTTTTGGTGAACCTTTGCCCACTGCAGCATCAGATTTCTGTTGTATCCCATCCACCTCAAGGTTGGATGTGTTGTGAATTCTGAGATGCTTTAATGCTCGCCACATTGATAAATACTGGTTATCTGAGTTACCGTAGCCTTTCTGTCAGCTCCAACCAGTCTGGCCATTCTCCTCTGACCTCTCTCATCAACAAGATATTTCCGCAGCACTGCTGCTCACTGGATGTTCACGCTATTTTGAGTAAACTCTAGAGAGTGTTGTGTGTGAAAATCCTAGGAGATCAGCAGTTTCAGAAATACTCAACCAGCCTGTCTGGCACCAATAATCTTGCCACCGTCAAAGTAACTGAGATCACATTTTTTTCCCCCATTCTGATGTTTGATGTGAACATTAACTGAAGCTCCTGACCTGTATTTGTGTGATTTTATGTATTGTACTGTTGTCACATGATTGGCTGTTGGATTATTGTATGAACAAGCAGGCGTACAGGTGTTCCTAATAAAGTGGCTGGTGAGTGTACAGTATATGTTAACAGCCCATGAAATGAGTTTGATTCATGTGAAAGATATGGGTCGTAGTGATGAACCCACAGACAATTACACTGTCACCTGACTCTGCGGTGCCCCGTAGCTCTTCCGAGTTTCTTTCAGCTTATTGTTTTAGTTTTATTACCAACAACTTTTTTGTTCTGGTTCAGTGTCAGTGCTTTTTTCATAGCATTGTTATCAGATGCTGCTGATTTCAGCCAATGGGCTAAAGCCTATCCTAGAAGACATCAGGGAAGAGGCAGAGTACAGGTTGCCAGTCTAACACAGTGATAACACATCAGAGGTTCTCACAGAGACCAAAACTGATGGTGTACTTAGGCATTCTTGGTCTAGTTCAGTGATATAGTATATGTGACTGATGACCACTTGAACCAAATACATATTCAATATGATGTGGCCATGTGTTATTTTGAGACTTTTTGAGTTGACAAGTTTCACCTGCTTTATGGTATTATGCTAGTGCACCATATGCTTTGTAGTAGCAGCCATTAATTTTTGGAATGACAATTTGTTATCTTTAATTAGCTCATCGCCTCTGATTCATGATTTTGGGGGAGAGTGTGCTACTATGTGAACATAGGTACCTGCAAAGTCAAAACAAAAACATGCATTTTACTCTCAGAAAATTAATTAGGTGCTCTGATTTGAGTCAGCTGTGAGATACCATCACATTTTTATTTAACAGCATCTCCCAATTCTGAATGCAGAATATTGCATACTGTCCTTGGAAACGGACCTGGAGGAGTACATGATAGCATTGTTAACATGCTTTATATAAGGTTTAACTTCAGCCCACACAATGCTTAACCTAATACCAGATGTCTGCGTATACCATGTCCAGTTATTCTGTGTTATTCTTAGTGCTCATGTCATGAGATCCTATATGACACTGTGAATATTATATTGTGCTCTACTACTATAAGTATTCAGCTCTCCATAATGAATGTGCAGAGCAGTTTTCATTCCATAGCCATGTTATGTAAAGCTTTGGGGGCATGATGAGTACTGTGCCATAGTTCAAAATGAAAGGAAAATAGAAGGGAGAAAAAAATACAGGAAGAAACTACTCCTACATTAGTGTGTTGATACTGTGCCATTGTTGCTGGTTCTAGATGATCTCTCTCATATGTATTCTGACACCCCTTTGTTGAGGTAATGCAGCAGATGCTTCTGTCAAACTGTTGAAAACAAACATGTTTTAGACTGGTTCAGTCAGGGCTGAACAATGAATTGTTATTATATTGAAACTGCAATTTGAAAGAGTGCAATTTGCAAACTGCAAAAGGATGTGATTTTAAATGAAACTTACATAAGACAGTGTCTGAAAAAAATGTAGCAAGTGAAAGTTTAAGCCAGCAGCCACTGAATTCACTGGCTATAATGACAACTGTTGCTGGCAAATTTATTCAATTGTGGTTATTTACATAAAGTTCTTTGAGTTGGCCAAACAACAGAAAAGAAATCTCAATGTTACCCTGTATCCTGGTTTCTGTACAAATTAATGCTCACCAAAGATGGTTTTGTTGAAGATGAAACACCACTCTGTAAAAGAGTGGGCTGTGTCTGATACATTTCCGAGGGGGAGATGTAGTGTCAATGACAGACAGATGAACGAAAGAAAGACAGAATGTCTGACTGGTGAACAGAAGCAAAGCAAAGCCAAGCATACTATATATAGTCTTTTTTTATTTCAGGGGAGATTCAGTGTGCTTCGCATAAAAAAAACCATATATATCTATATGTGTATGTGTGTGTATATGTATATTCAGTATATATCCATATACACATCCGAAACATACATATACATAGCTCCTAGTTAGACTTTAAGCACATCATGCCATTATTTTAATCTTATCACCTTAAAAGCTCTGAATTTGCAGTATTTAGGACTGTGAGGCAGTTCATCCAGTCAGTCTGTAAAATTAACATTAGCTGAAGCAGGTACAGTGCGAAGCTCTTAACAGCAATAAATAATTGCTAATTTAACTTAATCAGGATTGATCAGTCAGATATTGTTTATTTAATCCTTTATTTTCATTGTGATCTCTTTTTCAACCTGTGTACCTGTGTACAAGAGTAAATTTGCAGTTAAAATATGAACAAATTATATTGTTTATGTGTATGTAGAATAAAAGGGACCAATAATAGAATAGACCATTTGAAACTACTGCCCGAGTTCTCTCAGAGAGATAGTCATGAAACCATTTAATGGACTGTTCAAGAAATAGTTCAAGGAATAGTCTTTCTAGTATATATATTATGCTCAGCAGAATCTAATGCTTTAGAGATCTATAAAAAGTGCGGCACCTTGTTGATGATTGTCCAGGGCATTAAAATTATCATATAGTCTGCATAATGCAGCTGTTGTGCTGTGGCATGATCTAAATCCTGTGTGCTGAGGCTGTAATATGATCTTGTCTCTAGACAACAATTGCAATTGCAAAAACAATTGCAATGGAGAGTTTGCTGGGGACTTCAGGGTTTTTGTAAAGCAGAACAATTTTGAAATCAGACGCTAGCTCTTCAAGTTACTGGGTTCTCCTACTTTATGTAACAGAGTAACCTGTGCACCTTTCAAAATTCTTGGGAATTTACCAGACATAGTAAATAACAAATTAAAAATGTGAGTTAGAGGTGCAGCAACGAAGTAAGCACTGAGGGACGGAAGGGAAGGATCTAGATTATCTTTTATATTTAATTTGATATATAAAAATATCCTCAGATGTGACTTTACAGCAATTTGTCATTATTACTTACTTGTTACACAGCCGTGAATGATGTTACCATTTTACCCAGTCCTTTCCAATATAGGCTATAAAGCCTATATTTCACTGCCTTGGCCTTACTTAACCTCCTACTTCTTTTGCTAAATTTGTGTCTGATTTCTAATTTAACATATTCCAGCTCACTGATTAGGCAAATAACAAATACTGTCATTTCAAAATTCACTTGGTATAAATACCACAGATAGACTGTACGTTCTCTCTAATTTTGTCAGATCAGCACAAGTGCTGTTGAGTTTTACCTATGTGTAATGGCCTTGACCTTACTCGAGTTCTCACTGTATCAACCACTGTATGCACTCACTTTCAACCTCTCCCCCTTTTTGATCAGCAAGTTCCTTCCAGCCCTTATAGACCTGATGAGTGGACTTTGTGACCAGTCAATAACATTGATTCACCAATTACAACTCAGGAAATAAGCAGAATGAGTGAGCTCAGGGTGGAGCAAGAAGTCTTTGATGTCTTATATGTAGTCATGAATGCATGAATAACTGGCAGGTACACTATGCAAACTAAATTAGAGTGGTCTTAAAGAGGTGTTGGAGTTAGAAGCCACAAGGAATATTCAAAGTTACATAAAGATTAGTTGTCAAAAGTAGCGGAGATCCTGGCTTTAGCTTACTGGTCAAGTTGTCTGTGCTGTTACCAGTAGACACTTTCTTCACCTTTTCCATTTTTTTTGCACTCTTTAGAATTGAAATTGACTGTCAGTAAGCCTAAGCGTGAAAACACATTTTAATTTCACCCCACAAGCTTGAAACACTTTCCCTACTTTTTTTCAATATACTGTTTAAAAATAATCCAAAAGACTTCCAGTTGTTTTAAGTCTCATGCTTATATTAACCTATTCACAGAGCTATGCAGTCAGCAGGGTGACCTCTGTTGAAGACAGTGACCTCTAGAACACCATAGAGATGAAAGAATCCTGGTGTTGCCTCGCCATTATCTCAAAATAGAGATTGTCCCCCCAAGCAAATGGCTGAAATTGTGATTTTGTTTTTAATGCAGACATTTTACTCATTCATTTGATAATTTCAAGGACATGATTAGAATTTTTGTCAACTGCTATGTAGACTTTGTAACAAAATAGAGACATGCCAGAAACATTATATGAAGAAAGACATCCCGTAGAGAGCTTTATTAAAGGATAAGGCTGACATGTATTGTTATTATTATTATCATCATTATTATTTGGTGCTACTATTATTGCTGCTGTTATACGTATCACTGTTATTACCATTATAACAACCAGCATGACAGTGCTTGAATACAACAGTATATACAGCTATTTTTGGTCTCACTCTCTTCTCTCCTCCCCCTCTCCCACGACCTCCCCCATTGCTCTCCTCTCAACCCAACCAGTCGATGTAGACGGCCGCCCACCATGAGTCCGGTTTCCGTTGGAATTTTTTTCCTGTTTGGTTTCTCTCTAGAATATTTTAAGGTCTTGCGACCTTGAGTGCCTTGAGATGATGTATGTTATGATTTGGTGGTATATAAATAAAACTGAATTGAATTGAATTAAAAAAAAAATGGGCACATTTCATTCAACCCAAAGGCTTTTCCAGTGTCAGCAAACAAACAGATAGACAGAGACATATTCCTTGTCTTTCAATGGATTGCAAAGTTTGAAAGGCATAACAGCCATTTTTTTTTTTTTTTTTTTTGCTGTTGTGGCATTTAAATGCACCCAAACACAGGGAGGCATGCAAAAAAGGGATTTTCCCACTATGTTTCTGCACTCTGTCCCATAAACCTGATAACTGCCTCCTGATGTGTCTTCAGGCCCTACTTTAACTTTTTAACCTGCAAATTACCTTTAACAATTTCTATAATCAGGAACAAAAACAGCAAGTAAAGCCCTCACAGATTGCTTGAGTAAATGCTTCTTTTCACCAACAGAGGAACATGTCCCTCCAGAAAATTTCAAAACACCACTGATCCCTGGCATCTTGTGTGTCCATTTTTACCCCACTTGATGGACTGCTCGTGTATTGTTTGGTCATTGTATTTCTACCCTCAATGATACATTGAATGCTTCAAGGGCTGATTCAAAGAGATGATTAACCTAATTTGGACATGAAGTATTAGCAAGTTAAAATCTAGTTTTTGTAAGAGCACACACCAGATTCATATGCTTGATTCTAATTACTCAAAAAATGATGTAATAATCACTCTATCTGTCTGTCTTAATGTGAATTACATAGTTTAATTGCACTGAGGTAATGTTAGTTAGAGTCTGGCCATGGCAGAAACCTTCTCTCCTGTACCAATGATAGAACTTTCCTCCCACTACAGGCCAGCCTTCTGGTTAGATTTGTGATCAGTTGTGTTGCCTGGAAACAACATTCCTTCTCTATAGGGGTGATGAGGAGACTTGTTGGAAAGGGCAAACAGTCAGATGTCTAATGATTCTGTTTGCACCCCTTTTATATTATGCTTTCTGTATGAGTCACATAATTGTCCCGAAGTGAGTTCATTGAAGTGGTTAAGTTGTCAAATGGTTAATTGTAAACTATACACTCACTGATCAGTAATGAAGAAAACACCGCAAAGCACCATTTACCTGACATTGCTGTATACTCTGTGTGCTATTAGTAGTGCTTTTGGCCTTCTCGCATTAATCATGCTTATGTTAACCAGTACAATCCTCAGGCATCACTAGAGAATTTAAGGAGGGTTGGTCCCTTCTACTTGTGAATGGAATCTTACATGAGAGTGAGGAAATGTAAGGCAGGGTAAATTAATACCAGTTGTACTAGAGGATTAAAAAATGGAGGATAACATTAATATGCTAAAGTGATTTAGAGAGTACATGTCAGAATTTAGCAATGCTGAGGATGGATAGTGTGGATATTTACAACTTTACAACTAAAAGTACTACTTACACTGTCTTGTTTGTGGCTTGTCTGGTGTAGCAAAATAATTTTTACAATTCCATTATTAATCGCTTCTAGAAAAGTTTTCCAAGTAAGAAAATAACGGGAGCCAAAGATCTTGAAAGATATATCCACAGTTATGTTTTTGTAGAATTCAATTTTTTTAATGGTAAAAATTCTCGTATTTGGTCCAGGAACAGCTTAAAGGTTAGAGGGGATTCCTTTTTCCAAAGTAGAGGTATGCATCTCTTAGCAAAATATGTTATATTAATTAATAGTCAGCATTTTTTAAGATCTAGTTAAAAATCAGGCATATCATTTAGTAAGTAGAGACAAGGGTTTAAATCGAATCCTATTCCAAAACTGATTTAGTGAAGGAGTGAATTGAAACTTTTTTTCAGAAACCTTTCAATGCTTCGATGGCATTGCCAAAACATATGCATAAATGGTCCTTTTTAGTTTTACATCTAGGACAGTTTGGTGAATTATCTTTGGACATTTTATGTATCCTTAAAGGAGGAGGATAGAATTTATGGCTAAACTTGAAATTAGCTTCCTTGATTTTGTTACTTGTAAATGGGTAATGTATTTTTTCAAAAATATTTAGCCAGTATTTTCATCTAAAACCCTACATCTTTTTCTCAAATCTTTAGTAGAGTTAGGAAAAATGAATGACCTCCTTTGGATAAAATTCATAACATTCACTAATTTTACCTTTCAAAAGCCTTCTCTACATCTAAAGGTAGAAACAGAGAAGGCAGTTGTCCAAATGATTAATGCATGTTCTTGCAGAGTCTCCTTATATTGTCAACAGAATATCTCCTTTTTATAAAAAGGAGATTAATTAATTTAGACAGAATAGATTCAAGTCTTTTTGCTAATAATTTAGTAATAATCTCATAATCGTGGTCTATAAGACTTATAGGTCTAAATGATGAACAGTTCAAGAGGTCCTTGCCACTTTTGTGTAACACAGTAAAATGTGCACAATTCATTGAGTATTTTATTGTAAAATAAATTATTAATTAAGATAAAAATAGATTGTAGATCAGTCAAGAGCACACACCACATTACGGAACAGTTTTAACCCCAGAGCTATAAACATCCTTAACCATTCTGCCAAAACACCACAGATTTAGTATTATAAGACTGACACTGACATCTGCCTAGCACTGATATGTTTGTGCTACTATTTTGCTGTTAATGATTATTTATTGATTGCACTGCCACCTTAAAGCCAGAGGCACCTAAGACTTTGACCCAGATACACACATGATATGCATAATCATAATCTTATTTCCTTTCCATGCCCACTTATCCTCTTTATCTTTTTTTTAAACCTTTATTTATATTTGATATTTTATTCCTCCTATGTAGCTTGGCACACCACAATGAAAGTTGTACATGCACAATGGAAATAAAGGTATTGTGATCTATTCTTCTTTTACATGGCTTTTCTGCAAAGCTAGATTAATGGCGTGGGTAATAACAGTAAAGTATTTGGTTCAAATCTGTGGTTTTGAACCGTTACAGCCGTATCTGAATGTTGTATCAATTTTCTGATACGTATCAATAAATCTTTACACTCCTAATGCTGGGTCTAAACCTGTGTTATATTGAATTGTGGACAAAGACCTCCCTTCGTAGGACTATCTTTCGGCAATTTATTGAAAGGCATCAGCATAAGTTTTTTGCAATTGCAGAGAAACAAAGCATTAAAAGGATCTCTCTTGCATAAGCTTACTGTGCCTGTGAAACAACATAAACAAATTCAAAACAAATTCTCCCCTCCAGCCAACACTGCAGTCAAGTGTTTCAACCTACATGGCAGCCCTGCTACACCCATGCTTCAACTAACTTCTCTTTTAATTAGCTGAAAGGCAAGGAAGTGAAAATAAATAATGGCATGAAAATTAATAGAGCACTACTAGAGGTTAAAAACATCTGTAGCATTTTTTTTAACAATGGGTCTCGGTTTTGTTTTTTTCATG
Source organism: Xiphias gladius (assembly GCF_016859285.1). Lineage (NCBI taxonomy): Eukaryota > Metazoa > Chordata > Actinopteri > Istiophoriformes > Xiphiidae > Xiphias > Xiphias gladius. The sequence continues at coordinate 26,864,788 of NC_053416.1, read as the reverse complement.
TATACGCATAAGGGCGCACGTATACACCCAGGTGATGCAATAAACAGTCCAGTCAATGGTTTCATACTGTTCACCTGATCAAACAGCAATTTGACAACAAAGGCAAAGAAGATAAAGCGTGCTAGCTAGTGAAAATGGATGTAAGACTGTGTAATTTGCTCGTTTACTTGCCGTTTCTACCTCTTAATGTTTAGGAAGAGAAGACAGTTGAAGTAATTTCCCACTGTGAAAGTACAATTTCCACATTTCTGTGCATGTGTCATAATGTGTGCAATATCATAACTTGTATGTAGCTAGTCACCTTGCAAAGATGCCAGTATAATCCATAAATGCGCATGCTAAAACATCCAAAAAATGCTGCTCCCTCTTCTGCTGGACAAGCCCCAACCTTTGTCAACGGGACGCGGCCACGCCTAGGAAAAATGATGCAATGGCTGGTAGCAACGTAGCTTCCAGAGATAATAGCCTACTGCGGCCACAAGAGGGCAGTAAACTACAAGATGAGTGCAGACACGCAAAATAATATCCTTTATGTGACAGAATGCTGTCCTGAGATGTAAGAAGAGATATCACTCCCACTTTGGTATTATTTTGATTGATGTCTGTTTTTATCTTTAACTAGTCAAGCACTGCTTGCCTTGCTTGTTCTGACAGCAGGCCTCTGGCCAAAAGTTTTAATCAGTAACCTCCAAAATAAAAGCCTCTGCTTAATAACAGAAAACATTTTTTTTTTTACAGGAAATTAGAATGTCCTGGTTCTAATTTTGCACATCAACACACACACCTTTACAAATGGACAATATACAGTTAGGGTTCATAAGTATTTGGACAGTGACACAATTTTTGTAATTTTGCCTCTGCACACAATTGATCTGAAACATAGCGATCAACGTGTGATTGAAGTGTCGACCTTCGCTTTAATTCAAGGGGTTTAACAAAAATATTGCTTAACCATTGAGGAATTACAGCCATTTTTATACATAGTCCCTCATTTTCATTTTCAGCCTCTGACATAATTACCAACATAATTAGAAAATATAAGGCTTATTTTTAATACCTGAAAAAAATTTGCAGTCGATGAGTGCCAGAAGTCTTGAACCCGTGGTTATTTTTCACAGTGTTACCTTTCTGTTAGTCTATTTTTCCTGACATTTAATGGCTCACAGCAGTCTAATGTGTTGAACAGGGATATTTATTAGGCTATTCTATTATTTTTTATCCATGTATAGAAATAATTTAGTCGAATGAGTTTAAAAGTTTACCAAAAACCACCTACCTTTGTCAAATTGATTTAGTGCCACTGATCTGTTTTTAGCTTACATCAACACAAATAGTAACACTGGATAGTTCATATTTTGCTATAGCTGTCAATCTTTTTGTTAAAAATGTATAGACTACTCATTAAATGTTTAATTGCAGAATACATGTAAAGAAAACAAATTGGATACTGGCTGATTTGAAATGTTGACAGGAAAATGATCCTTTTGTTAGGTTATAAATTGATAGAACCCCTGCAGTTCCGAGGAATTCAGTGGCTTTAACCTTTATCAGTAAACCCCCATGGAGTTGAGGAGCTTGAACAGTATCTGCCTTCTGAATTGTCCCTCCATTCAGGGGAAAGTCTCATCAGATACATCATGTTGCTAGGTATCCTGTATCTGATTCAGCGACATTAAGTCAGTGGCTGTGCTCAGAATGCCAACTTCATTTCTGAGCAGTTTCATCTTCATTCCAACTCATCCACCCTGAGATTTCCTCCTCCACCTTTCTTCTCCACCCCTCATCTGTATCCCCACTTTCCTTCTCTTCCTCCCCCAGCCCAACGTCACACTCTAAGGAAGAAATAAATAAATAAGGAATGCAGGGGGCAGGGCATCGCTTTGGTTTTATGTTCACTAATGCTGCTGAATCGATGGACAGTTACCACGGTAACAGGAAGGCTGGCACCAAAAATATATTCTATACAACATCTTTAATGCCTCCCCCTACAGTCAGTAGTGCATCTTCCCACATACACCACTGTGAACTCACTTCCCAAAGCTTGATGCGTACCTGGTGTAAATCTTGTAACTCAAAATGAGAAACTGACATATAATAGTGTAAAACCTGCAACTTGCACATAATATAAGTGGCAACATGGTGTAAGAGAGCTTTCATGTATCTTTATTACAGAGATGCTTCCTCTTCTGTGTAAGCAGCTCATTCATGTTGAAGAATCCAGAATTTGTGAGAGAATAGAATCATATGTAAAGCACAAATTAAGGTCTGTCCCATAACCTGCTGATTCAAAAAGCTCTTACCTAACGACTTTAAACTTCAACTTATTCTCGTTGCTTTAATCATTGAACCTTTGTTGGGCATTTTATTTTTTTCTAATATACACTAAGTATAATCAATCCACTTTGTTGCCTCAAGCTACCTCAGGTGACCTCGGGTCTGAGCCAACTACAAAGATAATGTGGCATCAAGACAAGCTTAGCCTGGTGCTGCAGCTGCTACATGATATTGTAATATTGATTTGTATTGTAGAACTATAGTACTCACACTGGTCTGTCAGGCTGTCATACTGTGGCTTAATCACAGATTCTAAGATGGTCATGAGTGTGAATTGAGCTGAATAATAAAAGCTGATAATTTAATATAATTACTGATTATATTAAATTATCCTATTACTGAATGTCTAATGATTGCCATCCTGATCAAGGTTTACCACAGGACACTAGTTAGATGAGGTTGTATGGCTAACCACCCTATGTGATCACAGCCATTGATAATAAAAGTCCAGCTGGCTAATACAAATTTTAAACTAATTTCAACTTGATGCGGACTGTTTTGGCTGAAATGTGGGTCCAGCTTATCAGACTAATTTCAGCCTGGTGTCTGCATGCAGGTCAGAGGTGAATGTTTTAAGCTACAATCGCAGCATGACTCTAGGGATGGCAATGTTTAATACAGTTAATTTTACTTAACGGATTGACCTGGTTTTTGGTAGAGGCATTCATGGTCCCCAGATGATTTATCCAAATACCTTTGGATAAAAGTTATTTGGATAGTGTTCCCTTGAATCTTCTCTTCTTACCCAGACAACAGGTTGCAGCCTGGCTATAGACTTGTAGTCCTGCTCTCCCACGTCTGTAGCTTGTCGTAACCGACTGGACTGTCTGAAATGAATTTCCCAACTATTCAAAACTCAGCAGGTTTTCTTTTTTGTCAACATTGCTCTTTTTAATTTACTGCAAAGTAAACATACACCAGTAAAAAATGCTATATATGGCATTTCAAATTTACACAAAGTTTGTTAATCTAATTTATATAATAAATGAATCCAAATTAATCTTGCAATGAGAAATGATTTAGATTTACTAATTATCTGGATAAATAAATGTAGATTTACTAAATATCTGGATAAAATTGATTTGGATTAAACAAATATTTAGCTAAAATTGAATAAGACTTACCTAATTATCTGGTTGAAACCGATTTAGATTTTGCTTGGTAGAAAAATTTTTATATATTAGATATATTATTATGTATTATTATTATAGATATTATACAACATCTACACTAATACAAATATCAATATCAAATACACATATCAATTATATTAACAATCATATAAAGATGTGGCAAACTTTTACAGTAGTCTCTTTTTCTCATGAAAAAGTCCAAAGTAAATTATCAAGCTCAAGTGTAACACAAAACTGTGAACAAACAGTCTGTCAAAAACATTTAAATGACAGCTCCTTGTTGTCCTGCAAGGGTCCATTTTAAACCAGCTTAAGGTTGTTCACTTTTGGAGACAGCCCTGAAAGATCCAGATCCAGGAAAAGTTTCTGGAAGACTTTAAATTTGTGCTTGTCCTCTGTGGGATTGGCAAAATCCAGTGAGACTGCTTCCTCTTTGCTAATAAGCAAAGAGCAAGCCATTGCTACATCACCCCAACTGGTCAGAAATTTCATACCCTCTTTCACCATGTCAATGTCCTCTGCACCCTCTGACACAGCATTTTGATTGCGTTGAATTGTGTTGCATGGTACTGTGATAAACTGCCTCCATCAGCATCCTGAAACAAACAAATATGTGTTTTTGAAATCAAGCCTACATGTTTTCATTGTTTCAGTGACATTGTAATGATTATATTTAACATGCATTAGGTCCCACTGGATCTTCTGGACACAAACTACCACAAATGCTACCTATTCAACTTAATTCAATTCAACTTAAAATTGTTTGAAACTAGTTATAACAATTTTTGTAGTATTTATATTGTTGTATTAAGTCACCCCAATCTCATCTTTCACAGTGTACAATGTGATTGATCAGTCAGTTACCTGCTGAGCTGAATGAGACAGAATCTTGACACATCTCATCTTGTAATCAATGACAGCCTCACTCATTAAGTACATGGTCTTTGATGTACTGTCACTGCTCATTTTCCCAGAAGTTTAATCATATTTTTTCTTTATCACATTTTATAAACGTAACTTCTTCTGATGTTGGTGGAGGTACTCGTAATTTCAGGTGAGGCAGGGTACCTCCACTTTGACTCGCTGTAGAAAGCCCAGCTGATAATACAATGGTAGGGTAGACTGTTGTGCAACACACTCAGCCATTAATCATAGGATACAGATGAGTAAATCAAAGTAGTTCTTATTAATGTGTGTTTGCTCAGTATTACAGTTATATACAGTTTTAGCCCAGAAATTAATACTTTGAGTATTTTACCAAAAGGGCGACAATGTGTAGATAAACAAAACGTCTTAGTAATTATCCCTTTGTTCTCCTATTTCACACTCAGTAGTAGAGTTTTGTACACATGTACCAGAACAAGCACTCTCTCTCTCTGTTGAAACCTGCATTGGTGAAATAGTGAGGTGTTACTATTTTGTTAGAGATTTTCTTCAGAGCACTGTTGTACTGACAGTGTAGAGTGCTGCTTGTTATGTAACGCTGTTATGTGTGTAAGTGTGTGTAGTGTGTGTGAGAGAGTGAGTGAGGGACAGAGAGAGAAGAATACAAGAATACAATGAGAGAAACAATTTTTCATCAAAGATGGTGTGCAACATGCTGGAAATGTTTTCTTCTAAGCGCACAGTACTCTCATGTGTATAATAGTACAGATACTCACGCAACACTCATACAATGTGCCAAGCATTATTTACATCACATTATCATGTTTGTCCTATTTTTCTCAGATTTTCCTTTAATTGCCAGCAATTCCTGTACAAGCTGTTCACATGCAGCCAGCAGACTTATCTCCATTTGCTTTCTTCTTCTTCGTGTGAGACGTACATTTGCACTCCCCCCTCTTGACAGTTCAGTCCCACCTGCTTGCCTTTGAGCTGCAATGAAGCAGTGAGTCTTTTTATTGCTATTTTAAATTTCTCCACAGAAAAAGTGGTCCTCCTGCCTCAGTGTGGTACAATGGGAGGAGTATTTCACTCACCCATGGATGCTACCAGCTCCGTGTCATCTTATACCATAGCTTCTATCTTTGCTTTTCGTTTCAAATCCTTGAAGAAGATTTAGCTGTTATCCCGTGGCTTCCTTTCATGTTGCTACAACACTGCCATGTTTTTTGCATGTTACTGTGCTCTGAGATCAGACATTCAGGTGAGAGACTTCCAGGAGCATGTGTGTGCTTGTGTGAAGGAGGAAGTAGAATGGGGATGATGTGCATGTGATTCCACGTGAAGCCTAGTGTGAAAGTGGAAGCAAACTTTGTGGGGCTGTAGTACAGCTGTACAGGTGGTGTTTTACATTGTTTTTTTTTTTGCATGTGTTTTTACCAACTCTCTTGTTATATATGTTTTTTCTAAAACTGGAAGGCTGTGTGAGTGCAGTTGCCTATCAACAGTGCTTGTACATTAACTTTTTTTATAATCCTCTCTCCAAACCACCATGCTTATTAATGATGTTGATTTGACTGTGCTATCTGATCATTTTCAGTCAAGTTACAACATTCATACTTACTACCCATCGTCACAAAGCTGATCCCTGTAGTGACTTCCACCTTCAAACTTGGATGATATAGGAGTTAATGCAGCTAAGTAGGCTCAGTCTGAGCTTTGATCAGTCACTACTGCAAAAGTTCAGTGGAGGTAGCTGGCAACCAAGAAACAGCTATTGAATTATATGGTTGCGGTGCACAGTTGCTGTCATAAAATAAAGAGTCCTGCATCAGAGTGCAATGAGTGGATGAAGACAGAAATGCATGAAATAAGGGTGTATACTGGAATACATAATGTGATATATATTTGCATTTGTGGTGTGTTTTATATCAGCACTAGCATAACTCATACCACTGTTTATCTAGCCCTCAAGACACTATTGCAATTAAGCAGATTTTTATCCTCTGGCAGTGCACACTGATTAACTAGGAAGTGGCTTATGAAAGTTAAATAAACAAACTTTGTGTCATAAATTGTATAGATGATATTTCCAGATTCTTGGATTCTCAGTCTAAAGGTACGCAAATTATTGTGAGAAAAGATGTAGAAATCTGAAAATGTGAAATATTTGACACAATTATGTGATAGATTAAATCTCATAATAATTACCAATTCACCATTTGATAGTAGGCTGTAATTAAATATTCACAAGCACTTGCATGGCTTAAGAAATAATTGTATAAACAAATTAGATAGTGGGTCATTTGACTCGGTTTCATAAAATTATTCAAGTTAGCCCATCTAATCACATTGTTTTATAATGTCTACAATAGTGCAACGTCTTGCACGCAAGGTACTGATGTTAAATTGACTTATGTGCCTTGACAAGTGGGTGAAATCATTTCCCAGTGTTGGGAAATCCACCATTTGGACTGGGAAAAAGGATCACCTTTATCACTTTTAAGCCTATGACATGAGGCTGTGGCCTAAGCTCTCATAAATGTTGGCAAGGATTAGAATAATTAAAGAAATAAGATCAGCTACTTTAACTCCTAGAACAAAAAATGGGACCAAAAATGCATCTAGATGCAAAAGACAAGTTAGAACTGATTTATTATTCTGTGACACACAACACACGCCCTGGTGTAAGGTTTGAGCACTGTAGTATACTGTGCATATACATTTGCCGGAAGATCTTGGATAAATGCAACAGCCTGTCTTTATTCTTCAATCAGTTTGAAGTTATGATATAGCTAGGATAAATTAGCCTCTAGAGAGGCAGTAATGACATTCACATTTGGTTTAAACGGAACCACAGGTGACATACACTAGGTAATGTGTGAGTGAGATGGATAGTTTTTATCTGGCTTGGTTGGTAGTTTGGTTGTAGTGTGCAGACACACAATCGATACATTCCTGTCAGCCCAGCAAGACCTGACAAATGCCAGGATCAGTGCAGACCTTGAACCTAATTTGGTTTAATGCTGCAATATTGGGTGATGAATCATCACATTTAACAAATTCTCCCCTCCTTTCCCTTTGTTGTCAGCCTTCCTCCACAGCTAGACTCAAAGGGGCTAGACTCAGCAATGTTCCCATTCTATTCCCTTCTTCCTTCTTCACTTTCTAAATTGTCTTTCCATGAGTGTTCTCTGTGATCAATAATTGAGTGATTCATTGAAACTGTTTTACAGTGATTTTTGCTCAAACCCACATAAATCAGTAATGCTGTTCAGGATATGGATGTTCTTGATGGATTAGTTTCTGTACAGTAATTCTTCTTTTCCTTCTCTTCACTGTGGTGTCTGACCTGCTGGTAAAAGGCCCTGTAAGTCACATTGCACAAGGTATCACAAGATAAAGGTATAGTAAGTGATTCTAATCGAATGCACTCTTTGTCAAATTCAGCGAATATTTCCTCAAGGTCTGCTAGCTGTCCATTCTGTGTGTGTGTGTTGAAAAAAATCTGGTGTTGCTACACAGCCCTGGGTCTGTAAATGGGATTTAAAACAAAATGGCTCGGACTGACATTTCATGCCAATCAGCACCTGGGAGTGATTGTGCTCCTGCGCAGGAGGCGGAAGGCGATAAAAGTGGGCAGTGGGAGAGAGAGAGATGGTCATTACAGTGCATGCTAACATGCTACACAACAAAGAATGAGAGATGGCCAAGAAACAGCCTAAGAGGGGAAGGTCTGAGGAACAAAAGTTGAAAAAGAAGGGCTATCATGAGGCGAGGGGGAAGAACGGTGCAGACTGCACGGTCGGAGTGGGAAAGAAATTTGTCCCTGGACTTATCTGCTGGGATCAGCCCACACCCCGAATGCCAGGTACACAGAGAGGGCTGGTAAAAAGACTGAAAGGGCCGATAAAATCTTTAAAAACTTAATGCATTTTGTAACGGTCCACCAGCGCACCGATGCGGTGGCCGACTTGATGACCCATCAGGATTTGTCCCAGTAGTACCAGTCCAACTATGGTGAAGAGACCTCCAAGAGTTGAAAGGCATGAAGATGGATGTGGAGGTTGCTCTGTTTCGGTATGACAGGTGTGTAAAACATTAGAGTAACTATGTTTCACAGAGCCAATAGGTAAATATTATTTTGTCCTGTTTCCTAATGTTTGTGATAGCTAATCCCAACTGGTTAGTTAGCGAACAGGTACCGGTGTCACATTTGTGTGTCTGGCAATGATAAATTACTTTCCCACGGAGATTCAGCTTACTCTCTAGTTTGCTAAGCTTTGGTGTTGGTGTGATATTAGCTATAGTAGCAGGAGAGTTGAGTATTGCTGTCTGCAGCTGGCGTACTGGCTCTGTCTGTAAACGTCTTCCATGGAGAACCAAAGTACAGGTTTTGTTTTTGCTGCAATGGGGAGTTTGTAAATTCAGGTTGTGATGGGGTGGTTGCTTTAATTGTGTCATAATGTGGTTTCGGGGGGTCGTCATGAAGCAGAATAATGGGGATTACAATGACAAGGGCAATGAGGAGGATGTGAATTTCCCCTCGCAGCCCACATCCCAGTCATTTCAACGTGTGCCATGGCCTTGGCTTTCCAGGTGGTGCCATCGTACTGTCAACCATTCACCGCTCTCTCACCCTAATCCTCAAGTGTACTTTGTTGATGCTCGGGGTCAACCGGGCCCCTAGAGGCTTAATGTCCCTCCCTCACTACACACACACAAGAGGCAGGTATGAGTGACGTGTTTTCAGTGAGGCAATTGCACACTTGGATCAGGAACTCTCTCGCAGTGGCTAGTGTGAATCCACATGGCTCTCTCTGCAACCATTACATGATCTTATTCTTGCTCTCATTTGCATAAAAAAAAACTGGTAATGCTTTTGTTCAAGGCAGTCCTGTATCATCACAACATTTTGCAAGTTTGTTTTTGAGGGTAACATTTTCTCTCTCACTAGCACCACCACTGGCTGGATGATAAGCACAGTGTTGTTTAATGTCAATACCAAAATATTCACCAATGGTCTTCAGAGCAGCACTCACAAACAGGGTACCATTATCACTGCTGATTTTACCTGGATTTCCCCATCTTGGAATGATCCCAGTAACTAAAGCCTGTAACATGTCAACAATGACAGGACAATGCTTTTTCCCTTCACTTGGTGTTAACTCAATGCAATCAATTTGTACATTGTCAAATCTGGGGGTGGGTGAGCTGCTTGGTCTGTCTGGATACCTCTGCCCATATTGTTAGTAGCACAAATCACAAAACTTTGACAAAAATTTTTGGAGATGTTAGAGAATCTTTTTCTGAACCAATATCTTTGAATCTCATTTAACATACCCCCTTTCGACACATGGTCCTTCCCTTGTGTCAATTTAGCATAGTGAGGAAAAAGATAATTAAGTAAACATTGTTTTGAATGGACACATTCTGGTGTCCGTTCAACTTTGTCATTTGGCATGAGGCCTTGTCCGTGAGCAATAGTTGCTAATGGTGCCTCAATTTCTGCATAATTTGGAATCCACTGTTTACATTAGAATGTCATACCCAAAAAACTGATTATCAGTTTCTTTCTTTCAGGTTTTGGGATGTTACGGATGGTTTCAACTCTTTTGGGTAAGAGGGATTTGCCCTCTTGTGTGATCACATGACCCAGAAAAGTGACGTTTTGAGAAACCCACTGGCGTTTTGACAAGTTTGCTTTATGGCCATTTTTCAGCCAAATATTTCAATGGAGACAATGTTTCTTGCGTGCATATCTTTTGTTGGTAAACAGATCATCAAATCATCAACATACTACAGTAGGGCAATACCCATAGGCAAAATGAGAGTGACAAGATTTTCCTTTAATGCTACAGTAAAGGTGGTTGGAGATTCACAGTAACCTCGACAGAGACATGTGAACGTATACAATTTGCCTTCAAATAGAAATGCAAACCAGAATGGACTGTCTTTGTGTACTGGAATGCTGAAAAATGTGTTTGCCAAATCAACAACAGAAACCACTTACAGGTGGAACTTGAGACAGGGTTGTATGTAGATTTTGAACATTTGGAGCACGTGCTAAAACTGCAGTGTTCACGGCCTGTAAGTCCTGGACAAAGTGGAATTCGTCTGGCCGGCCAGCATCTCTAATCTTTTTGACAGGAAAAATCAGTGTGGGCACAGGAGAGGTTTCACTTGGCAAAATATCTCCGGCTTTGAGGAGGGCATTAAGGACAGGTGGGAGGCCAACTACTGCTTGATTTTGACAAGGCCTGTATGAGGATTTTGGTGTGATCACAATGGGTTCTAGACCCTTCATCAGTCTGATGTCATCTTTGTTTTGGGCCCATTGGCAATTTGGAACCTCACTCAATTCAGGAATTTCAGATGTGTCTGACACGAAAAATGAAGTTCAGTCGAATGTGTATTTTCTTTTGTGTCTCATGAAGTCAGGAAGTGTGTAATATTCGTTTGGTACCAGCTCTGCTGCGAGTTGTGCATTTACCACTGATGGGAATCTTTTGTGGTGCACCCTTAGGCCTTGGTGATAGTTGACTTCTGGATCTGATGTCTTTTCCCAGCCTGTGGCATTAATGCACTTCCTAGTCCAGGGTCCCAGGTCCTTCCATCGTTTGTTCTTAGGTTTCACCAGTGACGCATGTGGGTACAAACCCATGATCTGAAACAGTCTTTGAAAAGTTATTTCAGGCAAAACAGAGGCTGCAGAGCAATCACTCCTCCAATAGAGCCAGTTAATTCTCAGAATGTCATTTTCACTTCGTCTAGACCATTTCTCTTCACAATCTCTGTCCTGTCCAAATGAAACATGTGATGTACAGTGTAAGTCTTGAGGCTTCATTTGATCTGTATCTGAGGATGTAGTGAGTTTTTCTACTTCTTGTGTTAATGCATCATTCACAGAACTGAGTGCTGTGTGAAGAAGCTTCTGCTGATAGGCATACAGTAAACTGTCTGGAGAGTTCTTCACAAAGGAGGCTTCAGATGTCATTCTGGTAACTATGATCCCCTCTGGTGTTGACACAAGCACAATGCCCAACTTGCACATCAGATCTCTGCCCATGAGATTAACAGGACAGTAGGGAGACAGTAAAAATGCATTCTTAAAAGAGCCTTCTTGTTCATCTTGGCATTGCAATGGGGTTGTGAATTTTTCTATAACAGGCTGTCCCAATGCTCCCACAGTTTAAATATATGTTGCACTCATTTTGGGTGTTGTGTCAAATTCAGAGCACTGAATAGTAGATTCAATGGCACCAGAGTTGACAAGAAATTAGATCACTTTGACATTAACAAGCAGTGTTTGTTTTGGCATGTTTTTATAAACATAATTTGAGTATTAAGCATATAATTCAACGATTCTCTCTTTGGCTGTCTTATAATTAGCTGTAACAAATTTTATGCATCAGCTATCAACTGATTTGTGTCATGTGTATTCATGTAATTTGTGTCTATGTTGGTGTTCTTGGTGACATTCACTGGCTGGCGGGAGCTGATGGGGTTGGACCCTTCCAGAGTGTGGTTAGTTCGTTCGGCCTGTCCCTTGAGTCAGTTCCCACTGCTCCCAGTCCCTCTATATCTGCATGCAAATGCTGATAGGGAGGTTGGCGTTGTTGAGGAAGTGGTGGTGGAACTAGGATAGGTTGTGGTTGATTTTGATCCAGAGGTTGGTTTTGCTGCTGCCGTTGCTGGCATCTTCCTGGCGGAGCCAAGTCCAGATCATGATCTGGCTTAACACACTGAGACACACCTGGTAGTGGAGCTGTCCCTGCCTTAGTGCGTCTGTCCCTACTTGCTGCTTCCTCCATCAAGTATGCAAAAGCAGGGGACAGGGACACTTTCTTATTCCTGCATTCTTTATTTTTCTCCGGACTCTCTTTCTCCTTCTCTTTTAATTTGGCTCCTAACAGTTGGAGCTGTTTAATGCTGAAGCTCCCTTTCGCTGGGAAACCATAATGTTCAACCCAGAATTTCAGTTGATTTGCATATATGTTGGCCACCATTAGTAATCATATATTGAATGTTTGGTGAATTCATTTGGCACGTTTTATATTCATGTCTCTTACTTCTACTGATTAAGGAACACATTTTGGAATCTCAATTGAAATTTGGAAAACCTTTCAGGATCATGGAGTTAGGCTTGTAGAAAACAATCAGATATAAGAAAAAGTTTAATGTGAGATTTATTTATCAGCAGCGACTGCAACTCTTCAAAATGTAAATTAACACTCTTTATTTTATGTGAATCTGGTTATGTATTATGATATAACATTGGAGATTTATTTAAATTAATTTTACACAATCATAAGTATACTCATATAAGTCTTTCTCTTTTTGAATTGTGAAAATAAATTCCAAAACACTCTAGATGTCTGGAATGGATTTGCTGTCATTCACCTACTCACACATTGTGAATGCAGCATTAGGTTATGCTTGTTTTTTGCCAGACTAATACCATTAAGCAGACAATACAGCAGCTGTACTGACACAACTTTGCACAAGATTTACCTTGGCCAGTTTACAAGCTGTTACTCCTGTGCTTTCATTCCAAAACACTATGAATGCAAACATAGCCTTCCAAACTAATGCTCACAGCCACCGATTTAAATGATCACATACTTGTCTTTCTGTTTGTTATCAAAATTGTTTTGTGCTGTGGAGTATGTGTCACCTAAAAGTGCATCCGTGCTATAGCAGAGCCTGTACAGCCTGTGGTTCCCTCTTGGCTGAACTCCCTACAGTGGGGCGGGGTGTGGGAGAGAACTTATTTGCCGCAGTTGCCGATGCAGCAACGGGGAAGCAATTCATTGCTGTCCCACAACACTGACAATGCTTGCACACACGCTCCTAAACACACATCCATACACAGACACATACACACACACATATCGCCAGAATGAGCAGTTAGACTGAGTGCTGCCGGGGAGGAGGGAGTAGTTTGAAGAGAGCCCTTCCAAGCTAGGGAGATAGCAGGTTGAATCTCCACACAGACACACACACACATACAGTCAAACACACAGCTTTATACATAGACATGCAGGAGGAGATGGAAAAGAGTGTGGAGGTAAGGAAAGACTTATAGGCTGTTCTTAGTTTAGTATTTACAAATGAAACGTGAGTGAGAGGAAGAAACTCTAGTTGTATGTGGGTGTGCATACTGTATTTGTGTGTGTGCATAGGCGTTTGTGTACATTTGTTGCAAGCTCGCCCTGCAGTCTGGGATGGTAAGGAGGTTGAACCAGCAAAAAAATTCAGCAAAGTCTGTCACTGATATCTTACCACAGTGAGGTTCAACTACACAGGCTTATAGACCTCAGCCAATGAATCATTCATACATGTAACATACATACATGTGACACTGGACACATTATTTTCTGCATATTTGCATTTGTATATTTTTATATACACTTACTGTAGATTTATTATTATAACTATTTTATATTAGTTACTTTTATACTTATTTACTTCCCCTTTCATAACTATGTGTTGAGCAACTGTAACGAAGTAATTTCCCGGTGGGATCAATAAAGTTTTTCTGATTATGATTCTGAATCTGATGTAAATCTCAGAGGTGTGGTAGTGTAGGTCCTTTTGTGTACTAGAATTCCCTTATCTGTGATACAGTTAAATGAAAGCAGGAGATTATCATCTTCCGAACACATACAAAACAGCTGAAGTTATATGGAGGGATGTCATGCTAAAAAAAATAATTGTTTATTTGACTAGCAGAAAATGTATCAGTTACAATTTAGATCATCTATTAATTGTCATTTCTGATGTAAAACTACCAAATATTGTGGTTACAGCTTCACAATTTTTTTGCTTTCCTTTATATCTGACTATTGTGAATCAAATACTATAGAGTTTTGTTTGTAGGTATGTTTTGAAGCATCACATACAGTAGGCTCTTGTAATTTGAAATGGAACTTTCTCATAGTTTTTGACATTTTGCAAGCAAATGAACAATCAGTTATTGAAAAAATAATCGGTAGTTGGCAGTAATGAAAATAATGGTTAGCTTCAGCTCTATTGGGATGTAGTGTATGCACTGTATGTTTTAAGTGGTGAATTCTATCTTTGTTGGATCAGGTAATGCCTCTTGTTTCAGTAGCTGTCACATGCAATTTTTTTGACAAGGGGAGATTTTCTGTCTCATATACTGAAGCTACAACACATTACATTTTGTACTGTTTGTGTCTACCTACCCAGGTGCTGCAAATGGAAAGTAGCTAGTAGTTAGTTTCGGTATAAAGCATTATAAGTGATTAATGTTAAAGAGATTAAGGTTTTTTCTACATGTACATTTCTGTACAGAGGCAGATTTACATTCTTGCGTTTCTTGACCTGTCATACCATATTGCCGGGTGTCACCAATTACTTTGATGTGCACAGTGATATCTGATAGAAATTATGTTGTTGTAGTTGTAAGTGCGTAAAATATCAGTTCCAGCAACAACAAAACACCATCATAAAGCCTCCATTGAAGCCTGTGGCAGGCATAGTCTCATGAACTGTTCGCTCCCAGGAGGATTAGGATGTACTGTGTGGGGTTGGGCTCCACATGGACAGGTGTGTGTTTTATTCTGCTGATGGTATCCTCGTACAGTGGCATTGGTCACACTGTAGTTGAAAAGCAGTAGCAGTTTTTGTTGTTGTTTTGGCACTGTAGACTTGGATATCTTCGGACCATTATAAATGTTGTCCTGCCTTTTATTGTATCAGCACTCTTTTTGTCAAAACACTATCAATAAGTAATCCTATTATTTATATAACAGAATATTTGCTGGACGCATGTTTTCATCTTGACAAGTCAGAATCATTTTGTCTTTTTACTAGCCAGTTGGATCTGTCTAATTTGTGCTAGGCAACTGTTTGTGAAAACGAGTGGAAAAGCATGTTGACTCCACTTGTTTTGTCCCACAGCCTCCCTTTGTGAGAGCCAATAAAGTGGCCTTTAGCCCATTCATGTTTTCTGTCTCTGTCTTTTTCCCTGGCTGCCTCTCTGTCTTCTCTCTTTCTCTCTCTCTCTGGCTCATTCTTTTTCTTGTCAGAATGCTGGTATTGTTTTGAGGGGAAGGCCCCTTGGTTTTCAGGACTGGATGTAGGGGAATTTAAGAGGTAGATATGTGGAATAAAGAGAAAGGTAAGACAGTTCCCCTGAAGGGACAGAAAAAAAAACATTCCCCCAGCCTTTTAGCTGTCTTTGTCTTTTACCCAGTTAGCATAATGAGGAATATTCAGTTTAAATTTAGAGACCGTGGCCTTATTTCTGAATTTTTTGTTATATGAAATGATTTACTTCATTGCATGTAGTTTTGTTACACTGCAAAACATAATGAATCCCTGCACCATATTTTCACTCACATTGTTCACCCAGTAAAGTAACATTATTTGTTGCAACTAACATGACTATATTCTTTATCTTCCAATTAAAGTATTTGATAAATTCCCTTATTTACATAGCCTTTGGTCTCATGAACTAATAAGGGCACCAACCAACCTCTTACTTACAATATAAGAAAACCTTCAAAACTCTCAAGTAATAAATCTGGTGTTATTCTATATTTTGATTAATTGTCAATAAATACCATGTGCAGACCCAAACCAACAATGAATTAATCTAACTAAGTATTTTGTGTGTATCCAGAGCATGATATATTTTATTCCTCTGTTCAGATGAGCTCAACTGTTGTCCAAAAACTATTAAAAACACCTGTGAGCCACATCTTTGCTTTTATGCTTTCCTCAACACACTAATATACCCACTGAGACAAAAATTTTTCTTTTTTACCAAAATGAAAGCTTTAATTCATTGAGTTTTAAAAGGTAAAAGTGACGAGATTCTGCACAACAACCTTGGAGTGTGGAGGGGAAATCAATCGAGGTAATAATTGTAATAATGGCTTGATTGTAAATTTGTAATACTGTAATAACACAAATTATATTTAAGATTCATGACACACTATGGTATGGTGTGATATGTTGATTCTCTGTAATGTATAAGTACACAGGAAAACATGTATTTCATTAATGTATTTCACAGTGTGAAAGAACATGGCTGCATTCAGTTGATTTGTACAATAGCCAATTGTACGACACTGTTTCCTCTTGAATGGATATATTTGTAATTGAATCACTGACCTAATGTGGAGGAAGTGTTGTGTGTAAAAACATTCCATCAGCCGTAGAGTTCAGTTTACAGTTTGGATTTCACATGATATTTGTTACTGAATCGTGGGCTCTGTGGTGGTGGAGATTTCATCTGAAAAATTTCATCCAAGATTTCTTTTAATACAAAAATGCAAAATTCAATGGAAATGATATTAGCTCTGGGTATTTAAAATAGTAATAAATCAATAGAAATATGAAAAATATGAATATGCATTTTGGATGTAGAAACTTACATCCCAAATTAGAACGGTGTAGGTGTCTACATGCTTTTGCAAACAATACTTAAATTTAGGAGATACTGTTGGACAGCAGTGTGTGTGGCTTGCGTTTTATATGTGCATGTATGCAGATTTGTCACACAGATTTTGTTATTTTTTATGAAATGTACCATGGAATTATTTCTCATAGGCTCCATGATTAATTAATCCTCATTGACCTCAGTTACTGTTTATTATAGTGGGCTGCAATTTAGTTGATTTAGTTACTGGCGCTCTCTGTTCCACACTTGAACAGTGTAATTATTCTCAGTGTTACAGTTCCATCTAGTGGTTCAGTTCAAATATCACTGTATTGTCTACTGTAGATTTATAATGTTGAATCACAACTAAATGCCTAACTTCAACCCTTACCCTAACCCTAACCTAAACCTAATTCTAACCTGAACCCTAAAACCAAGTCTCAACCCTCAAACTGCCCTTTGAAGGTGTTTCAGAAAGTGAGGACCAACCAAAATGTCCTCACTCTCCCAAAATGTCCTCATTTCCAAGGTATAAAATACAAACAAGTGAAAACAATACCAGCCACGCTATCGCAGCTGGTAAAAAAGGCTCAGGAATATCCCAGAACAGTTGATAACAGCAGGAAATGTTTCAGTGGTGAATTAATACACTTTTGCTGCTCTATTGAGTGTCTGGATCAACAGGGTGGTGTACATGGGATTGAGTCAAAATAAACTACAGTGTGTGTGTTCGTGGTAATGAAGGAAAATCTTACCCAGTGCAATAATGTGGCTCACTGATGTGTTTATAATAGTTTTTGGACAACAACGGACCTTATGGCACAGACGAATAAGAGATACTGTATCAGGCTTTTGATACACGTTACTTGTTATAGCATATAGTCGTTGTTTGTTTTGGGTCTGCAGTTGAGATTTGTAAGATAATAAGAAAAATATGCAGTAAAATATAACTAGATTTATACTTTAAGTAAGCCAGGCAAAACTGTTCTGACCAAAGAAATGATTCCTTGAAAAGCATTTCCTATTTATGACTTGATTTCTGATTGGAAAGCCATTTTTCGCATTTATACGACTGCAAATGAAGGCATTGTTCTGGCAGGCAATAACGTATGACTTTACACAGCTACATTTCAACACAAGTTTGTGAGTATTATCAATAATGTAATTAAGGTTTTTTGTTTGCCATGACAAAAATGTTTAGCTAGACCACCTAAATATATTCTGCTGGGAAACAATGAGCTTGCTAATATAAGTTGCTGATTGTAATTTAATTTAAAACCTTTGTCAGCTGGGGGCACCCTAGAACATCAAGACTGAGAGGGTCCGCTTGGTTGACCTGCTGCTATATGTGCATAGCAGCTAAATACTTAGTATACTGTATGCACATTTATGATACAGTATATAGAACAAAAACAGTGATAATCCTTCTTTTTCTAAATGCAAATTTGCACCAATTAAGGACAATTAATGACTGATTATTCTGATAATAATTTACATTTCCATAGAAATGAGACTTTACAGGAGGAGGAGATGGTTAGGGTGATTAAGACAGAGCAGGAAGAGAGGGTGAATAGAGATGTGGGCATCGCTAACACAGAGAGAGAAAGAGCAGGAAGAAGAATGTATGGTAGTGACTATGTCAGTGTGTGTGTGTGTGTGTGTGTGTGTGTGTGTGTGTGTGTGTGTGTGTGTGTGTGTGTGTGTGTGTGAGTGAGATAAGCCAACATGCAAAACATCGCTCTCATGAAGCCTCTTTCTAGCTTGCTGGTTTAGTCCTACTGTAGCTTATCTCCACTCGTCTTTGTGCTGTGAAGCTCGGTACTACAGCAGAGTCTGTGCAGCTGGTCTTTTTTACAGGAATGTCTCCCATAGTGAAAAGCCCAGACTGCACCCCAGTGTTGTGCCACTGCAAAGTTGCCTGCACCAACAACACTTTATCGTTGATGTTTGGATGCAAGGTAGGTTGCAGACCACTTTCTTCACTTCAGAGCAAAATGGTGATGTTGACAGTTACTCATTTTGAGTGGTGGTAGAGATATTTCTATCAGTGGGTGGTTTCTGAGTATCCTCTACTCATTGTGGTATTATCCTGTGCTGCTATTCTGTGTAAATGTGTGATATACCTGATGGAAGTGAAGGACTGATGGGTTAAGGATTAAACTGTTAGTTGTGTTCTTCTATAAGCTGACAAGTGAGAAAGCTATTTTAATTTTTTCTGAAAAGCAGTGCTAGAACAGTTTTGTTTCACTGTCTCCAATCGTTGAAGCCGTGTTAATGCTTACTGGGGCTTAATGAGGGCATATTTACAACTGATGTAATATTTCTGCATCTCTGTACTGTCACGCTTCATTTATCATAGTGACAGGTCAGAGTTACTCCTCTGCCTTTAATGTGCTGTAATGCAAGTAAAACACTCCTCTGTTGGGTTATTTTTTGCCCTGTGTCAGGAATGAAGGGTCACTATTATAAAATAATTTAGATTAATTCAGAAGGGAATATTGGATGATTTTATTTTCTTCAAATATGCATCTAACATTTTTACGGCAGCCCGTTTAGATTCTGAAAATGTCTTAAACTAAATTCTCAGGGTAAGAGGCAAGGGTACAGAAATCTACCGGTACAGTTTTTACTTCGGCTTTGTTTATTTGTTTTGGTGAGGTAACATTGATGCATGAAGCTACTGCAGATAGTACGCTACTGGCTGCATGAGATTGGCTCTGAAACATGGACTGACATTGTATATTATTCAAGATAAACTTTTAGCTACTGGAGTTAAAAACACTACTTGAGAAGCTATGTTGTTGGTTTGTTGCTTTTGGGCTTTGAAGTCACACACAAGTAAAATGTTTTGGTGAAGAGATGTAAAAGCATGTAATAATGCCAAGCAAAGGAACTGGAGCAGGGAATGTGCATGTTACATGTAATAGAAGTTAAATGTGATAGTGTCTGTGCCATTATAAAATTGATACATCAATAACGCAATATTTATAAACCGTCTTAACAATGTAAATCACATTTTCACAGGGTTAAAGATGATGTTTTTGTTTTAATGTCTTTAGTTATAGTTAAGAACAGACCAATAGTAGAGCTTCATGTCACAAAATCAGTTACTCACTGAGAGATTTACAGATTTGACATTTTGGATAAAAAAAAGCACTGGTATTGGGTCAGTATTTAACAGTCATTAGATGAATGACTACATGTGGTTTCTGTGGTTTAACTGGGGTTTCTGATTACAGCTTCATGCACTTGATGATTACCCAAATGCTCATTCTTATAACTGTAATACAGTTTTACCAAATTAGCTTTGCTCTCTCCCCTTATCTTTTCTGTCAAAATGAGGATTTATGTATTAATGGTGGTTTATCTCGCTGCTTCCCTCCTCATCCTTTTCCTCCTTTTAAAACAAGTGAACATATTTGTTGGCCTCAATGAGTTTAAAGGAAAGTCGTCTGTTTGTGATAGTTCTGAGATCTCTCTGCCACAATCTGATGGACAAACATTATGAAGATGAAAGATAAAAATTCAAAAAGAAACTGGCTGCTGCCCAGAGAGTATCAGAAATAACAGAAGGAAGGATAAGCTTTCACATCCCACCATTGATGACACAGCAGCTGACTTTTGGCTAGCAAAGAATGACAGTTTTTATCCTAAGGTAAAACCTTTTGCCTTACACCTGTTAGCTAAGCCAGCTTCTCAAGCCTTTGCAGAGAGGGTATTCAGTGTCACACATGATCACTAGAGGCCGGCACAATACAGCAACAGTTACATCGCAAAGTGCTTTCCTAAAAATCTATCAAACCAAATAGAACTGTTGTATTCACTGCCCTGACAGCACTTCCTATAGCAACAATATTCACAATCTCATTGTACGTTACTGGTCTGTTTTTTAGTTTAATGTTATATTTAATGCTGTTGTCAATGCTGAGAGAGGGAGGAGTTGATTTTTAGTTCCGTGCGCTGAAGGCATTGTAGCCTAACAGTTGTTATTTTAATGTTGAGAATGTTGAATTAAAATTATTGCATTCCGTGCTTCTGACAGCCTTTGAGAGATATGTTTTGAATTTGGAGACGTTTTTTTTTTCTTCTTGATTTAGATTTCAGTCACTGATGGAATTATAGCCTATGCACCTTTTCTTTGAATGTATTTCAGAATTGCAACTGTTGAAATAATTGACAGTTAATTATTTATAGTTCTTCCTATAGAAATAAGCACAACCCACATGTATTTTGATATGCTTTTTCACTTCGTACTTATGTTAAAAATAAGTGGAGACCATGAAACCATTCTTGTTTCACATTTTTATGAAAGAATGAAGATTGTTATATGCAAGGTGTTATAAACAATTCATTTCTAATTATTGGTCTTTTTATCTTCTGTGAAAAAGCAAGGCCATATTCTTGGTTCTTTATGAGACTTGGTTTTATATGCATTTAATCTTGAGATAAATAAAACCATGTTACATATTACAACAGTTATATCTGTATTGTACGTTCCAACCTTAACAACATTCCATTATAACAGGTTAATAGATGTTTCCTCCAAGACTATATAATGAGTGTGAAATTCTAGAGAAATGCTTAAATAATGCATTAGTTAACTAAACCCTTTTTTCGTCCATTAAATCTACTCTAGATATAACCAACTAAATTGACTAAAATCTATAAAATCAATATTTTGTCAGTAAAACGAGACTAAAACAATTTCAATGACTAACTAACCCCATTCGATTTTAGTTAACTAAATCTACTGTAGCTTTAATTGACTAAAACTAATGTTTAGTCAGCTAAAACTAAATGGCATTTTAGTCAGAAGACAATGACTAAAACTAAATCAAAATTTGCTGTCAAAAATAACATCGGTGAGTCACTGTTTTTTTTTTGTTTGTTTTTTTCCATGGCAAGTAGTGGATGTAGAATTGGTATGGCTGACGGGACAGGAACCATCTGGTTATGTCGCTTGGTGTCGTTCATGGCTTCCATCCAGTGGAGTTCTTTGTGGTCAATCCCAAGCAGAACTCTTTTCCCAGCAGATAGTACTAGAAGGTGTCGATGCAAGAAATGACTACACCTGGTTCCTTGTTTTTCGGTCTCTCCTTTTCCACCTTGTGTTGGTAAATAATGAGCCAGGAAAAAAAAAAGGGACTAATTCTCACAAAAAACGAATTAAATCACCTCTCTCCTCTGTTAAACTTGAGACAGTCCAATAAAGCTGACTGAATGAGCGGAAGTTTGCTTTGTGACGTGCCAGCTTCTATGACAACGCTTCTACTCGCCAATTGGAAATGGACCTCTGAGAGAGAATAACAGATCCAACAATAATCTAAACAACCAAAAACAAAAAAAATAATTACAAAAGGTATGTGAGCTGGCCAACTGCCAGAAGCCTTTGTAAATATCCAGAAGTATTTGCAAATATCCAGTTAAATCACCCCTCTCCTGATGACTGAACTAGATTCTGCAAGATAGGAATATCTTGTCCTAGAATCACTTGGTGAACTAGACTGAACCCTATACAAACTGGTTACAGGTAAGTCTGGCCTGCTACCTCAATGTAGCCTACTGCAGCTGGATAAAGCTGATGATCATTGTGAGACTGTGACTATGAGATGCAATACAAGCCTTATTACCCAGTCGTCTTCTGGCCAATGGTAGGCCCTGGTACTCAAATGTAGTTGAGTCCTGCTCCATGTTTTCTCCACCTTGCAGTCAGCCTGTCGGCTCATTTTGGACATGGAGATGAGAAACTGGTGCCACCTGCATCCGGAACCTCCATCTGGTACCATGTTCTGTCCTGCTCAATAGCTTCTTGATGCAACTTTTCACTCAGATCTCTCTGAAACCGAAGACACTGTTGCAACATGATGGCAAGCGTCGTCTTTACCTGCTGGGACCTGGGGCTCCATATACCCAGAAGAAGCTAATCTCTCCCCAGCCAAGATTGCAGGTGTCATTTTTGATGACTAAGTATCCTTCGCTGACCATGTTGCATCTGTTTCCCGGTTGTGCCGGTTTGCGCTATACACCATAAAAAAAAATCAGGCCTTACCTTACTCAGTATGCCACCCAACTCTTGGCACAGGCTGTGGTTATTTCTCACCTCAACTACTGCAATTACCTTCCAGCAGGTCTCCCTTAATGCTCAGTGAAACCCTTACAGTTTTTCAGCCTAAAAGGCCACACATCACTCTGCTGCTCATTGACCTCCACTGGCTACCCATGGCCCCCCTAATCAATTCAAGTCGCTAATGCTTGCCTACAGAGTGACTTCTGGTTCTGCACCCATCTACTTCAACTCAATCATACAGGCTTATGCTCCTTCCTGGCCAATGCATTCCATAAAGGAACATCATCTGGCATTGCCATCCCTACACACAAGGTAGTCCTAGTCGATGCTGTTCTTGTTTATGGTTTTCCGATACTGGAACAAGCTGGGGTGACCCTCTCTGTCTTCAAGAATCTCTGGAGGATTAATCTCTTCCAAGAGCACCTCCTCTCCTAACATCCTTAACTCCCTAACATGACTGACTAGCACTTACTGTGAACTTTCGGTGTACTTCTTTAGCTAGTCTCCATGTACTTTGTCTTACTGAACAGATTTAATACTTAGATCTTACTTCAAGGTCTTCTACTGTACTGAAGCTTTAGTCTTGTCCCTCACTTGTAAGTTGCTTTGGATAAAAGTGTTTGCCAAATTAATAAATGTAAATTTAAATATAATGTACTCCGTCTTGAGGACCTTATGATGATATATAGGCCCCGTGGCATGCCCTCCAGTTGGTATCTATACACTCTCACGATGGCAGCGTCTACACCAAATTTAGGGCTTCTGGTGGAAAGAAAACTCAAATGCCAAGATGCTAGCCAGCAGTACTGAGGTCTATAGAAAGTAAAATGAAGAGCAGTATCAGTCTGGGCAGATATCCAGAGCTTAAACCATATGAAATCACCCTTCTGCTCAGTTAAACTGGGTACACTTCAATAAAGTTGATTGAATGAGTGGAAGTCAAGTGGCCGCATTGTCATGTGCATGCTTCCATGACAATGCTGCCACTATCCAACTGGAAGTGGACCTTGGAGAGAGAAAAACTTATAAAAGAATCCACGATAATTAAAAAAACCCAAAACAAACAAACAAAAAAACAAAAGGTACTAATAGGACTACAAGGATATAATCTTGTCCCCATAGCACAAATTGCGTCACCTGTTCGGTGAGGGGGATGTCTCTGCTCCCTCTCAAAGCCTGACGGTGAAGCTAACAAGAACACTATATGACAACAGAAATGTGTATGTTTGACTGTAAAAGAAAGAAAAGCAGAGGGCAGGTGCTCTTTCATTTTCACAAAGGTCAGCTCTCCCTCCTACTGTCTGTAAGAATTAGGACTATAGCAGAGAATTGGGGAAGAGAGTCTTACTGTAGGTATATAAAGCCACAGAAAGAGGTCAGTGCACACAACTGCTAGGAGATTCCACACTAAATCTGCACAGTGGCTCTGAATCTGCCCTCGGCCATGCCACCCCACATTTCCATCTCATTGTGATTCTGGTAGTTAGGGCTGTAGAAAACATCAGAGAGAAGGGATCTTCTCAGTAGAACATAACAACACCACACGTGAATGGTTACGCTTTGCACACAGCACAGCCTGGCCAGCCCCAGAACTTCAACATATTATAAACCCTCATGTTAAGACTCATTGCACTACAGGAGGAGGATTTGCAGTTTTTAGCCAAGAAATTGAATTTATTTTTGCTGTTGATAACCAAGAAGTACAAAAATATCAAAGTGATGATGAATGAAACTTGGTGAATAATTTTTTAATCCAAATTAACTTTTTTACTGAAAAAACAAGAGCACTCACTGTGAAGAGTAATTAATGTGAGATTTCCTCCAGCAGTATTTTCAAATGTTTAGTTCAGCATGACACAGAACAACAGCTTAATTTGATCCAGTTGCTTGAAATATGAATAATAGTCAACATATGATGCAGCTGGAATAAAATGACAGCACTTTATTTGGAGTGATAAACTTCAGTTAAATTGCTTATCCTGAACAAACACATAAGTTTCATTATTTTAATGCCTGCTCACTGACTCCAAACGACAAATTCCATTAAATAGTCAACATTTCAAATCCGGTCAGATCTTCACCAGGTCAAAATGTTTAAAAATAGCTACCATACTGATGCTTATATACCAACAGGCTGAGTTGCTGTGTAGTTAATCATCCACACTTAGCATGACAAAATATCAAGTATACCAAAAAAGTCTCAAATAGATCCCCTTAAGATCTAGGTTACATGAAAGGAAACATTAAAATACATAACAAAAAGTAGTAAAAACATATTTTACCACAAATTTGTTATACAAATATAGAACAATATACATGTGTTGTTACAGAATCTATGGGCAGCTATCAACAAAAAGCTCTACATCTATTTTTTTTTTCTTTTTGACCAAAATCCTCCAAGCTAACAGGGTTGTGGCCATACTTATCAAAGAATAATCAAATTAAAAAATTTTAAAAAATGAAAAAATAAATTGTAATTACTTCTAGGGCGAACTGAAAATATAGAGAAGTATTTGTCACATTGTGTCTTTTGAATCTTTTTGGAGTTTAAGAACCGTCTTTTGCATTGCTCTGATAAATCGTATTACTGCACTCTCCCTGCTTCTGCTTAGTTTCAGAAGCACATTTTCTCAGCCTTCATCCAGTGGTCAGATGTCCTCCTCCTCCATCTCTCCCTAGGTCTCTCATTTTCTCTCTCTCTAGCATTAATCACTCACTACACGTTAAAGTGTACATCAGTTATCAAAGCTGTGCTACACTTCATTCACATGGGAATCATCATGCCTCAGTGCTATGACTTAATTTTACTGCTGTATACAACAAACTACAAAAGAAGCTTGGGGGAGGCAGTATGATGCGGTCTTGCTGTGCTTGTTTATACAGTAATTCCAGTTTTAGAAGGAGTAAAACAACCTAAAATTTGCTTTTGACATTTGCTGCCAGCTTTGTTAACTGTGTTGAACATGTATTGTTGGAACACTGGTTGCATCCAAACTTAAATCCAAACCAAAAAGGTGTTTTTGTATGTGCTGTAAAAGAACTTACTTCAACTGCACAGCACAGTATCTGTCATAACAGAATTTTGGGACTATATGACTAAATACAGTGGCTTCAGAAAGTGTTCAGATCCCTTAACTTTATGCACACTTTATTATGTTGTAGCTTCAATTTTCAATGTATAAAATTGCCATTTTGCCCATCAATCTACATTCAGTAAACCATAATGACTAAGCGAAAAGTGAAAAGACAAAGTTTTAAAAATCTTTTGCGAATTTATTAAAAATCCAACATTGAAATCTCTCATTTACAAAAGTGCTCAGACCCTTTGGTGTGGCACTCCAAACTAAGGTCAGGTGCATCCTCTTTACTTAAGTTATTCTTGAGATGTGTCTACAACTTGACTTGAGTCCACCTGTGGCAAATTGAATTGATTGGACACACTTTAGAAATTCACAAACTTGTGTATATAAGTTCCCACAATTCACACGCATGTCATGACAAAGGCCAAGCCGTGATGTCCAAGGAACTCTCTGTAGACCTCCATCATAAGATTTTGTGGCAAGGCATAGATCATGGCAAGGGTATAAAACCATTTCTAAAGCTATGAGTGTCCCCAGGAATACCAGGTAACCGGGCAAGAAGGGCTTTGATCAGAGAGGTGACCAAGAACCCAACGGTCACTCTAACAGAGCTTCAGGAGTGCTGGAAGGATGACCACCTCAGCAGCACTTCTTTAATCAGACCTTTTATGGTAGGGTGGTTAGACAGAAGCCACCTTGAGTAAATGGCATTTAAAGGACTCTGAGAGCATTAGGGAAAAGATTTTCTGGGCTTATGAGACAAAAATTTAACTCTTTGGGTGGAATTCCAGGCACTACTCATCACCTGGCTAGTACCATCCCTATGGTGAGGCATGGTGGTGGCAGCACCATGCCTCAGCAACAGGGACAGGGAGACTGGTTTTGAATTGAGAGAATTAGGAATTCAGCCAAATACAGAGAGGTCCTTCAAGAAAACCTGCTCCAGAACCTGCGACCTGTGACTGGGGCAACGGTTCACCTTTAAGCATGACAATGACCCCGCATTTAGTCAAGACAACACTGGAGTAGCTTCAGGACAAGTCTCTGACTGTCCTTGAATGGCCTAGCCAAAGCCCAGACCTAAACCTCATAAAACCACTGTGGAGAGACCTGAAGATGGAAATTCACAGATACTTCCCATACGATGTGACAGAGCATGAGAGGATCTGCCAGGAAGAATGGGATAAATTGCCCAAATCCAGGTGTGGAAAGCTTGTAGACACTTGCCCACCATATTGAGAAGACTCAATCTGTAATTGCTGCCAAAGGGGTTCCTACAAAGTACTGAATTACACTTTTTGCACATAATAAAGTGTGAAAAAAGTGAAGGGGTCTGAATACTTTCTGAAGCCACTGTATATATAGCAGGTTCAACAGTGATGCATGGTGAAAATGAGTAAAAAAGAAAGAAAAGAAAAATCAGTTTTGAAAAACATACTCCTGGCGTAGAACTTTTTTTTAAATCACCTATTCAGGCTCTAAATACTATGAACAAACTGATGGACATGAGAGTAATCTTCTTCTTACTGTCTTATTTAGCCTGCATTTATTAACATGCTACCAGTTTAACCACTTACAGTATGTTATGTGCTGGAAATTCTTTGTGCCCCAGTTATGTTGCTTTGTCATTAGTTTTCACGACTCCTTCCATCATAAATCATGACCCCCTGTATACCGCTCCATTAAATCTCAGCAAACCAAGTCAGTCAAGCAATACAGTAGTTCACAGTGAACTTAGTAAATACAAATTAAACAAATGAAAACAAAATAATTTATTTTCATTTCAGGCTTCATACACATCAAGCAATGCTCCAATGATGTTCCCCACTCCTCTAATATGGTTGTGTAACCAGAGCATGGGTGACTGTACCCAGTGCTGTAATGCTTTTTCACACAGTATATTATCGGTCACTGGGCTTCTCTCAGGCTTGAGGTCAACTGGCCTTTGATTGGTACAATAGATATGGTCTTTAGCTCAGAGCGTTCCTTTATCTACTTGCTTAGCACAAACGTTTCGCCTCATTATAGCAATTCCACTGTTGGGTCCTTATCATTTTATTGTGGCCTAATATAAACTAGTGGAATGCAGAAAAGCCTATGCATGCTCCTTAACGTTCGTACTGTACATGTTTGTTTTAGTATTGTTGAACAGAATTACTGCAGCTGTACAGTAAGACCTTAGATCGACTGTTTGACAGCTTCAGATAAAAGAAACTCTGGGAAAAGACATTTATTACATTACAACATTTATAGAGGAAATTTTGTTGCAGGTCTTGATGTTCATTGAGAACTGAATTACCTCCTTCCCACCACTCTAGTATAACAATAATTTAGTTTAAACTAACCATAGCAAGCAATCGAGGTAGTTGATGTAGATCATCAACATCAAAAATATCAATATCTTCAGCCTCCAACTCACTCGGTGGCTTTCCTCTACTTTTGGACTAAGGTACACTTGTTTTTTTCTATGTCAACTGTCTCATGCGACACGGTAGTGTTCATGCTTTTTACCTCTTGTGGGTATGTAATCGGATTATGCTGTCAATTTGATCTCCTGTTCACCTGCTGTGGGCTGCTTGTCACTCACCCTCCAAATGGAAGTTCAGTATCCACAATAGTCTGCAATAATCTACTATTTTTTATTGTGATACTGCTGTTCGGTTTACCTAAACTGACTGTTTCTGAGCTATGCTCTGTCAAGTGGGAGCTGCAGGTAATTGAAAAACTGATTGATGATCTGCTGCATCATCAGTCGCTGTTGCAGTCACAGCTAGCTGTCACCCCGGCTGGCTTTACCATCGTGCCCTGCCTTGACCTGTACTTCATGAAATAAATAGGGTAGATTGCACAGAATTAAAACATCTGCAAGACATCTTACTTATCCAAATACATTTCTCTTTTTTTGCAAAACAATTATGCCCTCACCTCATTCCGCTATAAATTTTTGGGCTTTTCAGATCTCTTAGTCAACTGATTATGTATACAGAATTTTCACTCCTGTCTGGCATCCCCCCAAACAGAGTTGCTCCGTTGAGACTCAAAAAGCGGTCTATCATGAAACATGCTACTTGGCTAAATGACCACACCCATCACCCATCGTCTCATAATGTAGTTGTTAGACTGCTAGCCAAAATTACTTACGTTACTTACTACTCTTAAATTATTTCTGAGAACTCCCACAAGCTGATGAAGAGGGTTCAGTGGGTCTGAGATTTGAACAAAGATGTCAAATGAAAAAAGTTTCTTCTTAGAAGCTTTACTTAAAATTCTTTAAAACAGCAAAACAATTCGCAGCACAGCACAAAAGTGGCCAAGCATTCAGTGAGTCACTGGGGAGAAAATCTAAGCAGAAGGTCCTCTCCAAAGCTTCCCTCAGCTACAGCCCTGTCTTATACCTGTCTTCAAACAGGCAGAATCATTCATTCAACAGTCTTTCTCACCATATTGGGAAGTGTCTAGCTCCCACAGACCCAACTTAGATATACTTGTACATATATATACATATCTTCACCTGCGCCTCGCTGATGCATGTATGCGTGTGCATGTGTATGCCTAGAACATTACGGCAACTGCCTAATATCAGATTGTATATGTGTGTTGAACACACACAGCCTCAGCAATAAAAGAGGAATGGGGGGAGAGAGACTGTACATGATTATGAATTCCAAAATGATCATGTTTCTTGCAGAATTAAACAGTATTTCAATTAATCCTCTTCAAAGCCCAGAACCTTGTTCAAAACGATTGACCATCTTATTGCTACACCAGAATCTGCTCTTGAGGAACATTTCCATTCTGACTGTGAAAAATTCCTGATTTTCTTTTCTGAGAGAGTTGACAGTTTTGGAAGTCAAATTGTTCCCCGGAATTGTGATTACGATACAGATCCCAAAGTTACATCTAGGTTGACTTGTTCTCAATTGTCAACTTGCACCACTCACTAATATTATGTCCAATATGAACTCCTCCACCTGTTCTTTTGACATTATACTTACTAAACTATTAATTGATGTTATTGGGAGTATATGTTCCCACATTTCCCAAATTATAAACTCTTCTCTAACTAGTAGTAATAGTAACTATCAGCCTATCTCAAAACTTTCTTTCCTCTGAAAGGTCATGGAAAAAGTAGCCTGTACCCAACTAATAAATTATATGAGTTTCCACTGTCTGGCCTCTGCTAAATCTTAGTCCTGCTTAGGCCTGCTCCTCAGGCGACTCACTAATTATGTGCAATGTAGTGGCTTGGTGCTTGAGTAGCTCAAGTCTTATCTCTCTGACAGGCATTCTTCTGTTGAACTTAATGACTTAATTTCTGAAACTTGCCTGCGGTGTACCTCAAGGGTCGATTCTGGGCTCCATTCTTTTTTCTTTTAACATGCTTCCCCTTGGTTACATTATTAGCAGACATAACATAATGTTTGATTTTTACACAGACGATACACAATTATATATTCCTGTAAATCCTACTAATTCTTGTAGTTTAGGTGCCCTAAAAGACTGCATCTATGATATAAAGTGTTGGATGTCTTAGAACTTATTCCAACTTAATTAGGAAACGACTGAGATAATTATATTTGCCCCAACAAGCCTGACAGTCAAAATTAATCGTAAGCTTGACTTCATGCCCAACAAACTCAAAGCCATCTGCCAGAAATTTGATTTTGATTTATATCTGACCTTTGAAAAACAAGTGAAAAAGGTTTTAGGAGTGTCTCTAAAATCAAACTTTTTCTGTCTCCTGCTAACCTGGAGAAAGTTGTTCATGTCTTTACTTCATCTGTCTGAACTGGAACTAACCGGAACTATGAGAAGAGCACACATTACCCCGGTCTTAGCATCCCTTCATTGGTTTCCCATTGCTTACAGGATATAGTTCAGAATTCTGTTAATCACGTACAAAGCATTAACTGGATCAGCTTTAAGCTACATTATATGTCTGACCTGCTGAGCCCATATTTACAGCAGAAAAAGTACTTCTTGCCGTTATGAAGTCTAATCTTTTAACCAATGACAGTAGATTTGCCGTCCTGGCACCCAAACCGTGGAGGCATTAGCGTTCACAATTCGCAAAGCTACTTCTGTATTTTCTTTTCAAAGTCAGCTAAAAACGTACCTTTTTCAACTGGCTGTCAACTGGTCTGTATGGTTTTATCCCTCCTAGTGAACTTTATATCAATTTATTTATTGTTTTATGTCTTTTATATGTTTTTACTTTTACTGTATATTCTTATTACCATCTCAGTTGGCTTTTGTTAAAGCACTTTGTAACTAGGTTAAGAAAATGGCTATATAAATAAAATTATTGTTATTATTATTATTATTATCATTTAGATTGCTATATCATCAGCAGCATCACACTGTATAGCATACTGTAGCTATAAGGGTGTTGCCAGTACACCACAGCCCCATGTTTATGACATCATTTCGAGACAACTTTGACACATAAAGATGTCATTGAGAAAGTTTGTTTATGAAGAAAATAGATACTGAAGCTCACATAAAATCACATAAGTGTTGTTTCATCTCCTCCTTCTCTGTATACCATAATTTCCACTGGTTAACTCTTGATTGGTAATTCATTATGTCACCGATTTAAACTATGATCTTTCATTAAATACAGTACACAGCTGATCTGAAGCCCATGTAGATTTATCAAATCCACAGGATCTTCCAAAGTTCACTTAGTACAATTTCATATTGTGATAACTATGCCTCTTAGTGTGCATCCTCACTGGCAGTCGTTGCTAGGTTACAGGTATAAAAGGTAAACAGGCAGACGGTTCCTCTCGTCGATCTGGCCACAGTGCTGTACCAGGTGATGCTGGTACTTATTAAAATGCCTGAAAGCCAATCAGAATGCATTTACTGAACTAACTATAGTATGAGATAATATATATGGTGTAGTGAGACTCAAAATTCAAAACACTGATGTTGACACAAACTATTACAAAATAAATCATATTCCTTGACCTACTGACTAGGTGATAAGAGTACTATTTCAGATATGGTGTACTTGTAGTTTCTATGTTTAGAGCCTCTCCTCTCTCCCATTAAATTTGCTATGGTAAGCCAAACAGCAGTAGAAGCTGCAGACACCTGCCTCCCTCCCCCTGTAGCAACACCAGGTGGAAACAACATCTGATTTTGGGGGACTGCCTATACAGCCCTAAAGCAGACAGACACTGCCTCTGGCCTCATGTCTTTGTCTCTTGAGACGAGGGCTGAGAACAATTGAGTGTCTGTGTGTGTGTGTGTGTGTGTGTGTGTGTGTGTGTGTGTGTGTGTGTGTGTGTGTGTGTGTGTGTGTGTGTGTGTGTGTGTGTGTGTGTGTGTGTATATATGTGTTTGCGTGTGAGTGTGTGCATGTGTGTGCGTGTGTTTGTGTGTTTTGTGTTTTTGTGTTTGTGTTTTGTGTTATAGCTATGTTTAGAAAATTTTGTTTAACTTTTCAAAGTTCTAACTTGGGACATTTCTTTGAGTGCATTGGTTGGAGTCAGAAGGTTTACGGGTAGCAGGAGATCAGTCTTGTGGATTGGTGAAAAGTGGGGTGGGGGTACTGTCATAGTAAAGCTGCATTTAAAGTTATGTATTATAGATACATAACTTTAAATTATGTGTATGCATGAATACTTGTATGTATGAATTTAGGAAATATTGCTAGAGCCTGTATTTACTCTGAATTACGACAAGACAGTAATTTTTAATGCAGATAATTCAGCCAGTGAATTCTGGTTATGTAGGAGCACAGGATATATAATTTGGAAAATTCTGAATAACACTTTCATAAAGTTCAATAAACAAATGTATTCAGTCAAGATTTTAAAAAGGGTTAAAAGTTACAAAGAGTTTATTTATTTCACTCAAGCTCAAGAGTAAGCTCATTTCTGGTAAGTTAAGTGGTTGTTTGAGGTGGTACATCTTTCACTCATTACATGATAAGCAACAGGTTTTTGTGGTTCTTGATAGCCTATGGGCAATTGCGGATCATGTGACACAAACATTTGCATTTCTAAATTCATAATATACTTATCACTTACTATATACAATGTACAATTGATATTAATATACATAGTAATTAAGGTTACAAAAGTATCAGTATGAAAATATAGATCTAGGCCCATTCTAGTAAGCCAGAAATCATAGCCTAAGATCTACCTCCTATCTGATCTTGACAGTGGGGGAATTTTGCCTTATTTCTCCCTGTATGAGGATGAGTGCCCTCTGGGTATAAAGAACAGAGGACAAGTCATTTCATCATAAAAATGGATTCAAGTCACGAACTAAACCATGGGTTTTGGCAATGTTTAGTGTGTATCCAGTATGCCTCTCTTTTCAATAGCTTTTTGATGATGTCACCCCCTCTTGGATTAGATAGGACTCTTTCCAAACCTATAAATTTGAGAGTGGAAGCTGACCCATGTTTTTATCCATGTAGTGTCTGGCAGTGTATAAACATTTTTAATATCTCTTTATGCTGAGCTATTGTCAGGTTAAGGTGGTGTTTAGTTTGGTCTACATATGCAAGGCCACATGGGCATTTAAGCATGTAGATAACATGTGCATTTGCTTCTTTTTTGATCTCGTGCTTATTACCTGTGCGTGAACGGTAAAATACTTTAGTGTTGAAAGTATTTGAATAATGTGTTCAATGACTATGTTACCATGTTACCATGAATTTCCTAAGACAGGTAATTGGTCGTTTTTTTTTATAGAGTCTGTATACTGTACTACATTTAGACTGAATCAGTAAGTCACCAATATTTTTTACCCTTTTATATCAAAAATTGGGTGAGCAAACAAACATTCCAAAACCTCACAGTGTTTTTTGAAGAGGTTCTAATCTCTCCAGAGATGTTGCTGTATTCTGACATGAAGGAAATTCTATTGTCTGGTGTTTTTTGGGGAGGGTATAGTAACTGCTCTCCTTGTAACATTCTGGCTTTATTGACTGCTTCATCAAGAATTTTATGTATTAACATTTCCTTGGTCTTAGACTAGACTCAAACTCTGAATCTCTTCTGCAAATTCGTTTCAATATGATAGATAGAATAGAAAGATTTTCTTGTCATTGTATTGTTAAAAAATACAGCGAAATTATTGCTTGGTATTTCTATCAGTTTTCACTTTTCTAAATGTATCACTTTTTTAAATTTCAGATTTACTTTTGAACCTGTATAGCACATAAAGATGTTGCCCATTAATCTTAGAGGAACAAAATGTCATGGCTGTTTTGGTTTTTTTTAAACTTAGTTTATGGAGCACAAACAACTCCTCATCTTAATCTGAGTCATTCTGGTTTGTCTCTTCTCAAAACCCATATATATATATATATATATATATATACATACACATACATCTATACATACATACATACATACATATATGTATAGATGTATGTGTATATATATATATATATATATATATATATATATATATATATGTGTGTGTGTGTGTGTGTGTGTGTGTGTGTGTGTGTGTGTGTGTGTATGTATATATGTATGTATGTATGTATAGATGTATGTATATATATATGTGTGTGTGTGTGTGTGTGTGTGTGTGTGTGTGTGTGTGTGTGTGTGTATATATATATGTGTGTATGTGTATATGTATGTGTGTGTATGCATATATGTATATACAGTAAATGGTAAAAGGTAAAAAGAAAGACTTCATTACTTATGTGAGAAGTCTTCTGTGCTCTTAACCCATGCTAGTAGTCAGGGTTTGTGGGTTAGTGGAATTAAATATGTCATTATAGCTACTGTAGCTACAGCCAATACATGTCTTTGAACATGAGGCATGTGGTTACGTAAGTTTTTGAAGTGAGAGGTTCAGATACTAATTCACCTCTAAAAAGCAATTTTACTTGTTTCCAGCAAGTTACTCTAAATAATAAAAAATGTCTGTGTACACTCACTGAGTACTTTACTGGGAACACCTGTGCAACAGCTTATTCATGCAGTTATCCAATCAGCCAATCATGTGCCAGCACAGTTAGTGACCTTGACCAA
Source organism: Xiphias gladius (assembly GCF_016859285.1). Lineage (NCBI taxonomy): Eukaryota > Metazoa > Chordata > Actinopteri > Istiophoriformes > Xiphiidae > Xiphias > Xiphias gladius. The sequence continues at coordinate 26,829,866 of NC_053416.1, read as the reverse complement.
GGCATGATTGTTGGTGCCAGACGGGCTTATTTGAGTGTTTCTGAAATTGCTGATCCCCTGGGATTTTCATACGCAAAAGTCTCTAGAGTTTACTCAGAATGGTGCGATAAACAAAAAAAATCCACTGAGCGGCAGTTCTGTGGACGGAAACATCTTGTTGATGAGAGAGGTCAGAGGTGAATGGCCAGACTGGTTGGAGCTGACAAAAATGCTACGGTACCCAGAGGCGGATGGGCTACAACAGCAGAAAACTACTTCAGGTTCCACTCCTGTCAGCCAAGAACAGAAATCTGTGGCTGCAGTGGGCTTGCAAAACAGCCTGGTCTGATGAATCGGATTTTCTGCTGAGGAACACAGATGGCAGGGTCAGAATTTGGAATCAACAGCATGAATCTGTGGACCCAGACTGCCTTTTGTGAAGCAGTGTCCACACTGGTGGTGGTACTGTAAAGATGTGGGGAATGTTTTCTTGACACATTTTGGGCCCCTTAATACCAATCAATTATGGTTTGAATGGCCTGTCTGAGTATTGTTGCTGACCATGTACATCCCTTTATGGCCACAATTTACCATTTTCTAATGGCGATTTCCAGCACCATGTCACAAAGTAAAAGTTGTCTCAAACTGCTTTCATGAACTTTACAATGAGTTCAGTGTACTTCAGTTGTCTCCCCGGTCACCAGATCGGAATCCAATAGAACACCTTTGGGATTTGGTAGTACGGGAGATTGGCAGCATGATGTGCAGCTGACAAATCTGCGGAAATGATCTGATGCAGTCATGTCAACATGGAGAAGAATCTCAAAGGAACGTTTCCAACATGTTGCGGAATCCATGCCTCGAAAGAATTGAGATTGTTTTGAGAGGAAAGGGAGGCCCTACCCAGTATTAATATGGTATCTCTAATAAAGTGCTTGATGAGTGTATAAACTAACATGACACTGTGACAGTGTGTTTTCTACCCCCAGCTGTGCATGCATCCTTGAATGTTTGTAAAAGGGAAACCTGTTTATTGTTAAGCAGCCAATTGTAAAGTCTTGGTTGGTAGAGCTACCCACCAGCACATAAATGCAACCCCCCCCGTAGTTGGTTACCTAGGCATGGTGGTGTACTTTAGCTTACAGGTTGTTAAGACAGTTTATATGGAAACATGAAACAAGTGCACATATGGAAACATTTTTAGTTTTGGAGGTTAGCTCATCCAATCTTACTATCTATTATCCAAATTAGCCAGTTAACCCCCGCACATCTGAGGGTTACCTGGACAGCTACATTAGAAAACAATAGTAAATTTCTTACCCAGGTATGATGACAGACAGACACAAGATCATAGACAGACTAATGTATAGTATCACATTTATCCATCTGTCCATCTGTTCATATACCCACTTATCCCGTGCAGGGTCACATTTTGTCTGTTGTGTGTTTAAAATGACAAAATACTATAATGAACAGAAAATGACGAATTTCTATTAAGAAACAAGTTCCTTTTTCACTTTACCTTTTCATTTCTATTACATCTTACAGGATTATACAGTTGATAATTAGTTGATAATTCATGCATGAGAATACAGCTCCAGCAAAGTTACAGAATTAACTTCTATTTTTAGTAGCCTTGGTAGCTGATATGTTACTGGCCCAGAACTGCTTCCTCCTAACATTAGAATGCATCTCCTTACATTGCTGCCTTTAGGCATCATCAAAAATAACTGTTATCACTGGGGTGTTACAATCGGTTTGCATCTCAGAGATGCAGCTAGCCATACTCTTTGCTTGAAGATCACTTCTATTTGTGTAACCCCTCGTTCTCTGAGTCTGATGTATCCACTAATTACTGTTCAGTCATTCTCACTGTGTACAGATTTGCTGTGAGAGGCAGGCTCTTCCTCTTTTTTTAGATCATTTGGTCAAACATTGCTTAGACACCAGTTTCCATCTCCACATTCACATTACTGATAGCAATTTAAGATTGTGAGTCTCTCCCTTAAAATTATACAACCATGTTGGTGAGCACAACTGTAATAATCCTTTTATTTAGTTAAATGAAGATATGGGTATTTCTATTTTCTTCCTATAGAAATAGTACAACCCCTTTTGCTAAGAATTCTGTCATGCTTTATTTCACTCTGTATCACAGATCTACTAGCCAACAATTTTATTTAATTTGAGCATGTAACCATGTCATGGGATGATATTATGATTGTTTCTCTGTCTCTGTTCATCTGTTACTATCTCTCTGTTTGTGTGTTTCAGTTTGTAATGACCCTAATCATATCCGTCCTGCATGTACTGACATCTGTTGTGTTAGTGCAGAATATTAGAAACACCTACAGTACTGTATGTACCAGTACCTATGAATGAGCTTCTCAGCCTCCTGCTGGTGTTTTTGCTTCTATATGGATGTGCTGGTTGTATACTTGGGATCCTGGATGTGACTGATCATTTATGGACTTCATTTCTTAAGTCACAACTGTTCTGTTTGCTCTTGGTGGTCAACTATGGTCCTGTTGCTCTCTCCAGAACAGGCCTCCAGCAATACAGGGGTCACCCCACAACGGCCAGCCCCCACCCTGCATGAACCCTGCCTTGATGAACGCTCCCTGGGTGAGAGAGGCGAGGAGGGGGGTACTTTATTTTCACCCCATCCAAATTGCATGCAGTATCATCCTGGCGATCAACCACATACCAATATGTGCATTTGTGTCAGTATTTACTGACATTATATGTGTGTGTGTGTGTGTGTGTGTGTGTGTGTGTGTGTGTGTGTGTGTGTGTGTGTGTGTATATATATATATATATATATATATATATATATGTATGTATATATATATATATGTATGTATGATATGTTAAAAGATAAAAGGATATTTCATCATATTGATGCACTGTAATGGGAATTCATTGTGTCTGGGTGTCATCCTGTGTTCAGTGGGCCACCTCACACTTTAGAGCCATTGCTGACTCTCATGACAATCTCTCTTAGCTCTATATTTATATTGTTCATTATTCATGTCAATACTGGGTTTGCATGTTAACCAAGGATCCATTTTGTGTGATATGAATCTGTTGGGTAGAAACAGTGATTTCAATTTAGTATGCATATTCAAGAAAACACTTCAAAAATGAAATTGTCATGTTCTAGTACTGGATGTATTGGTTGGGATAGATAAGAAATTCCCCTTTAACTTATTTCACAAAACACCCACACCATGGAAGAATCGAAGATTTGCAAAATGTAAAGGAAGAGACAAGTCTGGTTTAAGAAATATTACTGTTAATGTTAATGTTAATGTTACTGTTATGAAGTTAATTTTCCTCTCGCTAACTTTTAAATGAGAGTTCATAATAGAGAATCCCTCAAAAATACTGGAAACATTTTTTTTTCATATGTACTGTTTTTGTATATTTACCAATTTATATTAAATTTCAATGAGCATGGGATGGGAACAAAATCAAGATAACCATATAATCTGAATCTACAGCCCTGCAATAAACTATACTCTTTTAAAGCTTATAATGTAATAGGAACATTTTGTTGCAATTGTTTTTGTTAAGTAGGCATTTTGTTACAAAAATCTGTAACTGTAAAAGAACCTATTTAATATCTACAGAAGAAAAAAAACATATAATCTATATTGGAGACACTGCCTGGGTATATTTAATATTTCATATGCATGAATAATGGTGTGCAACATATTCAATTTTAATTTAAACCTTATTGCAGTATTGTGAACCTCGTGCTTCTCCGGGTGCCTCATAGTTTTACCATGTTGATGTTTATACATACTATACTGTCTAATCTTTAATTGTCAAATTTAATTGACATGATTGTTTTTAAATTCAGAATATTTAAGCATTGTACAATAACTGCAACAAGACAACATTCAAATGATGTGATTATGAGTCTACCAATATGATGTACATAATTTAGTTCTGTCCTGAGAAGAGTAAGAAAAAGCCTATTCTTACTTTTTTTGAATTATTATTACAAAGACAAGTGATGAGATTTAGATCTCATCACCATGTTTTTCTTTCTCTCTCATGTCCCTTTTTTTCCTCTTTCTCCCTTTCAACTCTCAGCAGTACCACTATCAAGAAGACGACTCGCCACCTCTTGACCAGGGATTCCCAGGGCTTACCAATGAGGTGTGCTCCCCTGAGCTTGTGCACGTGTCCGAGAAGAACCTGTCTGAGATCGAGAATGTGCACGGCTACGTGTCCCATTCCCACATCTCTCCTCTCAAGGTCAGCAATACAATGTCTTTCCCATCATAGAAACCATGTCCCTTTGACCTTCATCCCAATTCAGGATCATGAACGTATGCAAACATGGCCTCTCCCTCCTCCCTTTGTCTTTTTAGCTTATACGTGGCCACAGACTGCTCAGTGTTTCTATAGTATATTTAATATAAGTTCATATTACATTTTGTTTTTCATCAAGCATGTATAAGGAAAGTGCTAAACAAGAAATTGTAGTGTTTGTAACATGGAAGATGATGCGGTAATTACCGAGAAGAAATATATAACATCCAGATAAATTATAGAACACATAATTTCCTTTGTGTATTTAGCACAAAAGGGTGAGTAGACAGTAGACTACAGTCGACAGTTTTGAGAGTATACGTTTTTATGTGAATTCTGTTCAGGCTAGATCTGAATCATTATTGTAAGTGTTTCCGCCTTCTTGTCTACTTTTCCTTTTCCTTTCTTTATTGTGTTTTCTCGATCCATGGAAGCACTTATTGGTGGTAGTACTCTTGCTGTCAGTTTGTAGACTGTGTGTATCATTAGAAGAGAAAATAACAGCCTTCACATCTTTCCTTGTCTCTGTCATTGCAAACATTTTCCCTCTTCATTGTTTGGATTCATAAAGTGCCAGTTTGTGCCCCGACCTGGACTCCAACCTCTGACATCTCAGGAGTTCACTTTCACAGCGTGAAATAACCCAGGTCAATAAGATGGTGTGCTAAAGATCTGAGGCAGTTCAGCTGGCAGATGGAATTTGTTGGTTGGTTGTGTTTCTGCTCAAGTTCGAGCCAGCAGAGGGCACTGTTGGAGGTGAAGAGAAGTTTTATTGTGTCTGCAGTTTATTTTGGACAGTGTTTTGAAATCCTTGGCAAATCATTTGTTGTTTCAGTAAATGGAGAATGAAGTGCTTGCACATTTTTTGTTTTACTTCATAGAAACACAGGCAGAACATTGAGTAGCATTTGCAGAATGATTTCAGTTTAGATTTTATAGATATTGTAGATTTAATATCCTCTGCTTGTGTAGTTTTACATTTTTTAATGTGAAATGTATTAATAGTTTTAAAAAGTTAGGCGAGAATATATTTAGCAATGTCATGAACCACCTTGTCATTGGAGAAATCGACATGATTTTTAAATTTATTTATTAAATTAACTCAATTTTTTTTGTTGGAGTGTAAATAATACCATAAGAAATAATCTCATATTGATCTGGTCTGATTTGGCATATGTGCAGGAAAATAAATCTTCCTGATGTAAGTGTTCAAAGCAACTAAGTACTTGTTGAAGTACAGCATATCTAATATATGAAGAAATTATCTCAGCACCCTCTGCTGTAATTGACTCTACACTTACTTTTCATTATTACTTTCAAGTTAGATTGTAATCAAAATAAATGATTGTGTATTAAATGATGTGTGTTATAATGTATTTGTTTGGATGCTTTTCCTTGACTTTGATTCAGTGGAGACCTTGGGACCTTTTTCCTGCTGGGTAGTAGTAGAAACTTTATATGATCAAATGTGATTGAACACAGTACTTTTTTATAGAATGGTTGTTAGATGAGGATGTTAATGCTTTTGTCTTAAAATATAAGACCAGATCCTATAGTACTCATTGTTTCCTTTTGACATGTTAGAAACTATACACTGTTATAGACTGTCAAGAGCTCTGAGTGCTTTAGCTTTGTTTATACCCTCTTTCTGAGTTAAGTCATTAAGTCATATCTGGTGCCATGATGTAATCCAGCAGACTTATCAATGACATCTAACACATTATCATACATTGTAAAATTTAGGTCATAAACCACTGGAGGCATCATAAATGTCTCACTAATGATCTCCATACTAACGTCTGAGTTAATGTGGTCATTGTTTATGTAAATGTAACACACAGCAGTGAGAAAAAGCTGAAAAGTTTTTTGAGTGTTGACAGTTGGCAGTCCTTCAGCCAATGTTGATGTCTATTTATTGTGAAGTTGTGAACACAGAATTGTTAAATCAAATATTCTGTTTTCTTATGCTTATTTTATTAGATTTTTTTTGCTTTAGAAATCAGTTTGAGTTCTGTCAGTAGTGCAGAAGTGATCATCTGTGCACAGATGATCACTTCTGCACACATACGCAGTCAGTCTTTGGCGGAATATCTCCTACTGGGTAAGAGGCTTTTCCTCATTAACAAATAATGCAGGAAGTCAATCCACTTCCGCTCATTCTCATCCAGTCTTAACCCATTTGAACATTTTTCCCTTCTCCTTCCACTCAACATGTGACAGGGTAACCATAACTAATGCTTTTTTTATCCTGATGCATTAGCCTCACTTCTCTCTTTCTCTTACTCTCTCTCTGTTTACCAAAGTATACTGGCTAGTGATCTTGTCTTTCGTTTTCTTACCTGCAGCCTGCACTGGTTACCCGTTTTGATCTTGCATACCCGAGTGTGACCACAGCAAACTACATGGCAAGTTTTATTTTATTTTATTTTTATTTTACCTCTGGGGAACCTCAACCCCTCTTTTTTGTACTATTTAGAACTCTTCCCTTATTTCTGGGTCCTTCTGCCCAGAAGATTGATGTGCCCCTCACACTGCATGGACTTTGTTTTGGTATTGTTTTCAATCCATTACCTGAAGAAGCAGGCTTTCTTTTTCTTGGGGTCATTGCCCTTTTTTGTCATACTCACACTTTGTCAAAATAACCCCATGTGTGTTTGTGACCCATTTGCTTGCCATCAAATCCCATGTGCTTGTTGTGGTGTTATTGTGATCTGGTGCTAATTTGTCTCTACTAATAATCATGTATTACTATATGTTGAAGAGTTTGCTGTACCCCGGTCATGTGTTTAAGATCCCCTCATCTGATTTAACCTACACTTACAGTAAATAATGAAGCATATGCAGTAATATGCAAAGACCAACAGCAGGTGGACTGTGTTTATCATCTCTGATGCCCCTCTGATTGTTTAAACATTATTATTACCTATAAATGATAGTAATGTTTAACTGGGAAAGATATACAGTCCAGTATTTGGACAGTGACACAATTTTCCTAATTTTGTTTCTGTAAACATCCACGAAGAATTTGAAATGAAGCCATCAAGATGTGATGGAAGTGTAGACTTTCAGCTTTAAATAAATATTGCAATAACTGTTTGGGATTTACAGCTAATTTTACACATAGTCTTTCATTTTCATAGGCTCAAAAGTAATTGGCCATGTGGCAGTTGATCAGTTTCATGGCTAGTTGTGGTCTGTTCCCCTGTTATTTCATGACATATTAAGCAGATAAAATCTCTGGGGTTGATTCCACGTGTTCAATTTGCATTTGGTAGCTGTTCATGGGAGCTTGTGAATATGGGTCCAAAGAGATGTCGATGAAAATCCAGGAGACCATCGTTAGGAAGAAGAAGAAAAAAACATATCCGACAGATAGCAGAAATTTTAGAGTGCCAAAATCAACAATATGGTACATTCTTTCAAAGAAGGAATGCACTGGCGAGCTCAGCAACACCAAAAGGCCTGGACGACCAAGGAAGGCCACAACTAAAGTGGATGGTTGCAGAATTCTTTCCTTGATGAAGAAAAACCCCTTCACAACATCTAGCCAGATCAAGAACACTCTCCGGGAGGTAGGCGTATCATTGTCAAGTCTACAAACGAGACACCTTCATGAATGTAAATACAGAGGGTTTTAACACAAGGTGCAAACCACTGGTAACACTCAAGAACAGAGAGGCCAGATTAGACTTTGGCAGAAAACCTTTTGAAAAAGCCTGCTCAGTTCTGGAACAAGATTCTTTGGATAGATGAAACCAAGACGAAATTGTACCAGAATGATGGGAAGAGAAGAGTATGAGGAAGGAAAGTAACAGCTCATGATCCAAAGAAGATCACCTCATCTGTCAAACATGGTGGAGGCAATGTTATGGCATGGCCATGTACAGCAGCCAGTGGAACTGGGTCACTGGTGTTGATTGATGATGTGACAGCTGATAGAAGTAGCAGGGTGAATTCAGAAGTGTATAGGGCTATACTACCTGCTCAGATTCAGCGATGTGCAGCAAAACTGATAAGACTTCACAGTACAGATGGATAATGACCCAAAAAATACTGTGAAAGCAACCCAAGAGCTTCTCAAGACAAAGAAATAGAATCTTCCTCAATTGCCAGGGTCAGTCACCTGACCTCAACCCAATTGAGCATGCTTTTCACTTACTGAAGACAAAACTGAGGGCAGAAAGACCCACAAATAGCAGCAACTGAAGTTGGCTGCAGTACAGGCCTGGCAAAGCATTTCAAGGAAGAAAACTCAGCAATTGGTGATGTCAGTGGGTTCCAGATTTCAGGCAGTCATTGACTGCAAAGGATTTTCATCCAAGTATTTTCTGTAATAATCCTTATATTTATAATTATGTTGGTTTGTCAAATTACTTCTGAGCGATTGAAAATGAGGGACTATGTATTAAAAAATGGTTGTAATTCCTAAACAGTTAATGTGATATTTATGTTAAACCCCTTGAATTAAAGCTGAAAGTCTACACTTCAATCACATTTTGATTGCTTCCTTTCAAATCCATTTTGGTGGTGTACAGAGGCAAAATTATGAAAATTGTGGGACTGCCCAAATACTAATGTACCTAACTATAGGTGTAAAATGGGTGCAGCCTCTATATAATGAATTTAATTAATGAATATAATGAAATGGTGCTTTCATTTTGTCAAAGAATCACAAGGTTAGTCCTTAGCTGTCAGCTTTTAGCACCCAAAGACAAATGATCAATTATTGTACTAAAGTTCTAAAACCTCAGACTGTGTTTAATAAGGGCAGGAGTCATCATTTTATCAGTAAGCAGAGAAAATGTGTGCATGTTCAGTGTGACCAAAAACACATGTATGATTGAAGATGCACTGAACGGCTGATTGACTTTTCCTGTCAAAACCACTTACTTGGGTTTAAGTAACTGTGATAATGATGTACTGATATATTAAAGTATAATTTTCTTTTTTTTTTGGTTTGTTTCCTTTTTGGTGTGTAATCAGTGAAGATAAACAAAACAAGTAGTTGATTTAGGATTGCAGCATGTTTAAAATTAAACACTCAGTCACAATCAGACACAATTTGAGTGTTTGTGTCTGATTCCTGTGATGTCTTGCAAAATTAATCAAGCTGATGGAAACGGTCCGTACACGGTTGGTTGTAATTTTAGAAGAAGATATTTTTTTCATGTTTATCCATTTTACAGGACATGCACACTTAAATTTATAGGAACAATTTTGGAGAGGAGCCTTTAGAGGATTTATCTCTGAGACAGATACTGAAGGTGCATTGCAGCTTTGTGTTACACAGATAGAGCTCACCATTTCCAAAAGAATACCTTGAGAGTCCTCTCACACATAAAAGGGTTGCTTGCTTGTCTCAGTTTCATATCACAACAAATTGAATACATTTGGGTTTTTTTTGGCTTTTGGAACTTCGGAACACATCACTTTGTGCCTTGGTAACTTGTGATCTGGATTATCCATTATTCTTGACATTTTATCAATTAATTAATTCACTGAATAATGAAGATAAATAATTATTGAAATCTAATGTAAAATACATAGTTTCAGTTCTACTCTGTTGTTTTGTCCTTAACATTCTCACACATACATCTGCTTAGATAACTATTGACTTTCTCTTGGAGTAATTTCCTGATGGGTTGGTTCCTTCATGGCGTAGCGGAGGACCTGACTCTATCCTTCATGTGACTATGGAAATCAGAGAGCAAAAGAGATGAGTGTGCAAGTTAGTCGCTAACAGGCCCAGGACCACAAATTCTGTGCTTAGCCTTTTTGTTTGTTGGGACTTTTGAATGAAAAATTGCTTAAATGCAGCCAGTGTAATTGTGAAGGCAGCAGGTAGGCAAGAATTGTAGTTTGTCTATGACCTTAGGAAGTGTAACCCCTCCTTTGTTAGCTGAATCAAGCACCACAGATTGTAGAGTGTAACTTAGGGTTCACATTATTGATTCTAACTTCTGCATTGATTATCGATCGCCAGCCTTTTTCCATTGTAATAGCTTATAAAACCACATGCATTTTTTGGCAGCAGTTACTTCTCTTTCAAATCAGGCAGGGTGAAGTTTGTGAGTAATAAATAATATAATGAAGGCTGCAGAAGCAGTCACTGGTTTATGCCCGGCAAGGGGTTGCAGAGGGCAGATCATCTGTTCACTTTCTTAGTGCAAAATTTCATTCCATGGGAAAGAGATCACTTTTTCTGATCCATTCCCTGCTGTCATAATTCCGCCTCTCTTATCAACACAATTGGAGGCCTTGATTGCCTCGTGAAAACTCTTAGATTGGCTTTTCATCCATGTTCCCACTTATCCACAGATAAGTGGGAACATGGATAACAACAGTGTCACCAACAGTGTGGATGGGAGACTAATTTGCAGTCAAACTCTGCAGCAATACACTTTTAAAATGAAGTAAGGCTACATTGAAACAAGTTGTATCTATGCATTTATCATTCTGTACTGCAGACTGTAGTTTAAGTGCAGTTAAAAATTGTCAAATTTAAAAAGATGCTGAACTAACTCATCTTTACATCTGATTGTGAAGCAATGAAACATATAGAGATGCTTTTTATTAGCACTATCAAAAGGCTACACCATTTCATATGATTATATGGATGAAATTTTTATTTTAGGGGTATATATTGTGTTTTATCTTCCTGCTTCTTTTGTGGATTTATTTCTTCTTTTTGACACTGAAACACTGGTTTCAGCTGGCACAAAGTCAATAAGAGAGGCTGTAGTGCATGTCAGGTTTTTTGGGAACTGCCTCTGTTATTACTGTTTTTTGTTTTTTTTTCCCTAATTCAGGTTTGTATATAGGACTGTGCCACATGATAAAACCACAGATTCAGACCTTAATTCAAACATTTGCCCTTAGCTCACTGACCCTCTGAAGTCCAGGCCCAATTGTGGCACACTTCGCATTAACAGCACACAAGGACACACCATGCAAGCTTTAGGTTCAGCCATGCTTTGCTTCTTAACTGTTCATTATTTCATGAGCAGAAAAGAAAATGGAATGAGGTGTAAATAGATGTAAACGTTGTACAAAGCATGTGACTTCCAAACTGGAGACCATAGTTCATATCCTGCCTCTTACCAACAGTCAACATTTTTTTCTTAAAACCTAATTCTACAGAACTGTTTCAATTTTTTTCAAAATGCAGTCAACCACAGCACTTACAGCAAGCATTTATAGATGTAATACAGTTTATTTTAAACTGCAATAGCATTGGGTCTTTTGCTTTCAAATGTAGAATTGTCAGTATATAACCACTACCTTGAACTTATTAATTTTTTTTTTTAATACCTCATAATAAATTTACTTTTTGCCCTGTAAATGCAACACCTTTGTTTATAGTGCTGTTATATTAAGGGGCAGTGGACCTTTCATTAAGACAATGGAAAACCTGCTAATCAAAAACTCAGAGAGAAGAAAAGTTTTACAGATCTAAATATTGGCTGAGAGAAGAAGCTTCACTAAAACTAAATTATCATCTAGAGGTTACACAGAAAGGTCCATTCATCATAGCAAATGCATGAATATTCATTACACAGCTGATAAAACAGCACTTTTCAGTCTCTTTAATTGGGTCAGAGGAACTGTCTAGACTGCCAGTCATCAAAGAGATTCCTTAAAATGTCTCCTCTCCTTCTGTAGATGGACTGTTATCAAAGTGCCCACTCACCTCAGTCCCACATTTCTTGAAAATCTTCTCATTTTGTTGTTTCACTACATTTTACTGGAAAGGGGAAAAAATGAAACTACAGTTTCAAAAGATGATGTTAATATCAAATACTATCAAAGTCCTCAAGAAACTTCATAACCCAGCCTCTTACATTACACTTATCTCTCATCAGTAATCTCAGATGAGTACGTAGAGGTGTTTAGGGTCTAAGTAAAGCAAAGAAGTTTGTAAAATTGTGGAGGTGTGGACTTCACAGTTTAACTTTCACTGACAAACTTGTAAAGATGGGTTCTGTCTTGTTATTAAATGGAAGGCACTTGCAAATGAAGCATGCAGAAACTTTCTGCTGAAAATATTAAAGAACGAATACAGCATTTATTTGTAGTTGAACGATGCAGGAACACAGCTTAAGTAACAGTAAAACTCCAAAAACATCCAACAGTCAATCATGTGGCAACAGTGCAATGCATAAAATCATGCGGATACAGGTCAGGAGCTTCAGTGAATGTTCACATCAAACTTCAGAATGGTGAAAAAATATGATCTCAGTGACTTTGACCGTGGAATGATTGTTTTTGGTGGATGGGCTGGTTTGAGTATTTCTGAAACTGCTGATCTCCTGGGATTTTCATGCACAAAAGTCTCTAGATTTTACTCAGAATGGTAAGAAAAACAAAAAACATCCAGTGAGCAGCAGTTCTGTGGACGGAAACGCCGTGTTGATGAGAGAGGTCAGATGAGAATGGGCAGACTGGTTGGAGCTGACAGAAAGGCTACGGTAACTCAGATAGACTCTTTATAACTGTGGTGTGCAGAAAAGCATCTCAGAATGCATAACACATTAAAAAGGTGGAGGTGGATGGACTACAACAGCAGAAAACTACCCCAGGTTCCACTCCTGTCAGCCAAGAACAGAGATCTGAGGCTACAGTGGGCACACGCTCACCAAAATTGGACAGTTGAATGCTCGAAAAACGTAGCCTGATCTGATGAATCGGAATTCTGCTGAGGCATGCAGATGTAGGGTCAGATTGTGGCATCAACAGAATGAATCCATGGACCCAACCTGCCTTGTGTCAACAGTCCAGGCTGCTGGTGGTGGTGGTGTAATGGTGTGAGGAATTTTTTCTTAGGGCACACTTCGGGCCTCTTAATATCAGTCAATAATGTTTTTAATAACAACAGCCTTGGCATCAACAGCATGAATCTGTGGACCCAGCCTGCCTTTTGTGAAGCAGTGTCCACACTGGTGGTGGTAATGTAAAGGTGTGGGGAATGTTTTCTTGACACATTTTGGGCCCCTTAATACCAATCAATTATGGTTTGAATGGCCTGTCTGAGTATTGTTGCTGACCATGTGCATCCCTTTATGGCCACAATTAACCATCTTCTAATAGCTACTTCCAGCACCATGTCACAAAGTAAAAGTTGTCTCAAACTGGTTTCGTGAACATGAGAGTGAGTTAAGTGGACTTCAGTGGTCTCCCCAGTCACCAGATCTGAATCCAATAGAACCCCTTTGGGATGTGGTAGAATGAATGTATGGCTGACAAATCTGCAGAAATGATCTGATGCAGTCATGTCAACATGGAGAGGAATCTCAAAGGAATGTTTCCAACGCCATGTGGAATCCATGCCTCGAAAAAATTTAGGCTTTCCTGAGAGCAAACGGAGGAACTACCAAGTATTGGTATGGTGTAAATGCATTTCTTGATGAGCGAAAGAAGTTGTAGGCAGTAGTGATAATGACTTATTTCTGTTTGATGAGGTCTTCAGTTGTTGTGCCTGGTGACATAAAACACGTTTGATGTGGTATCTTACCTCCTTTAGTGCACATTCAAAGATGGCCTTTGTAATTGTGTATGTGCAGTCCATCACCCTTTGTGGGTGTTGAGAATGCCTTTCTTATATCTCTTTCTGCTGGCAGACTAAAATTCATTTCAAACAGCAAGCTAACAAGTGAGAAAAGAAAAGGAGAGAGGAAACACAGGGAGTCAGAATGTCACGCAAAGTGTGTGTGACCTCTCCTGCTGATAGTCTGTTCACAAGGAGTTCCAATCAAACTTAGATTGAACATAATGATGCACTGCAAATAACCCCACAGGCCCATCTTGCAATCTCTGTGAAAAGTACAGTGCTTGCCATCTAAGTTCAGACATACTATGGGATCCTCCAAAATTTATTTGCTCTTAGTGGGTTTTCTGTGCGAGCTCAATTTTGTGCACTTTAGCTATTTTCATTCAGAAATAGGTTTTCTTCTTTGCTGATGGAAAGCCCATGTGTGAGTGATGAACATGAATTAAAGGTGGTGACAACACTCAGAGAATACAAAATAAGACATGTATTGAACAGTGCATTTTATATTGTCATAAGGGAACAACTTACAAAAAATACGACAGCATTTTATAGAGGTCAACTCTCAAACAGAGGAAAGGGAAATGGAAAGCCATTGAATAGACAGCCATTAGTGCTTACAGAGTGCTGTCATACCCTCTCAGATCATGAGATGGAGCCTGACTGTAGCCGAAGGCTGGGTCAAGCATCATTTGGGACATGATGGATGGGAGCTAACCCTTTTTATAAATTCAGACTTTCAAAGAAGATTTTTTTTTTTTTTGTCTGAGCAGCTGCATTTGTACTCATTTGACAGTTAGGTATGGACTCAAAATTACAACCAATGACCTCATTGAATATATAACACAAGAAAAAACCTTTATATTCTTTTCATATTCATATATGGAAGAAAAAACAAAAAAGACAGGTAACAGGTGCGCAATTCTGTCAAAATTCTTTCCACTGATTAAAGCATCTTGTGCAAATTTCAGGAATGCATTTATTTTAATCATCATGAGGCTGTTAATTATTTGCCTCTGCTGAATTCTAAATTGGTCATCTTGTACAGCAAAAAAAAAAAAAAAAGTAATGGTAAATTATTAGCTTGTGCATCCAAAATACATTTGCTGTCTAAAGTAAGTTGAATAAGATGTCTTGAATCATTATAAAGCCTACATAAGTAATGTCAATGGAGTCAAAGCAAGTGTTTAGATGTTGAGTCTGCATACTAAGAGTTATTTCAAAAGTAACAATTTGCACAACTGTATCTTGGATAACTCATAACATAATTTTATACAAAGTAATTTTCAGTCACTCCATGATTATTTATCAGTTTCCAGGTAAGACTTAATATATCTTTAACTAATGATAATTCTAGTTCACGCAATCAAAACATTGCAGTTAGACAATTTACATATCACATATGACTGTGAATATCAGGTGATGGAGACAGTGAAATGAGCCTGGCTAAATGTACCAACCTATGTACCACTTGTAGTGACACATGTTTTTAAGGGGCACTCTAACAATTTAAATGTCAGTCAATTTATTCATCACTACACAGTCTGTGAAAATAGTTTCATAATGGCCCAGTGAAGTGACATCACTTCAGTGATCACAGGTTGGTCTTGAAGACTGCAGTTTTAGTGTAGACATTGAAAGACATGAGTGTTTACCAGGCAGGGAAAAACAGTCTCAGGTTGCATTATTGGAATTATTACTAACACCATACTGTGAAAATACTCCACTGCAAGAAAGAGTCCTGCATTTTACTCAAGTAAAAGTATGTAGGTTTTTCAGAAAAAATTACTTTCAGTATCAAAAGTAAAAGAACTCATTGTGCATTGAAATTGTCCCTGTAAGTGTTTTACTATTATATATGATGTTTTTGGATCAATATTACTGTTGCGTTATGTATATGTTGCATTTTACAGCTGTAGATGTTTAAGGTTGAGCTAATTTTAACTACTTTATTTACTGTCGGGTAGTTTAATCTACAGCAATGCATCATATTCTATAAAATCATTATATATTTGTAGCGTTACTGTCCTGTAAGCACCACATATGTCTAAAAAGTCAACATATCACAAGCTCAGAAAAAAAGCCCTGTTTTCAGCTTTGTGACAATGCATTTTCCATCTGATCCAAGAGGCTTTTTAAATTGTTTATTTAGCTTAAGAAGTAGGACAGTGTTCTCAGCCCATCAATGAACACATATAATCCTTAAATTTATCACATACATTCAAAATCACCAAATTTGGAGATACAGGGTTTTCACTGGTTGGGGAGGGTATGAAAAATTGTAATCTGAAAAGTAACCAGTGACTTAAGCTTTCAGACAAAAGAAGTGAAGTAAAAATACAGTATTTTCCTCTTAGATGTAGTGGAGTAGAAGTATAAAGTTGCATTAGATGGAAATAGTCCAGTAAAATACAATTTGTACTTAAGTATAGTACTTAAGTAAATGTAGCTACAGTTTAATCTTAAATGGACATTTAGTATATCTAATTCTCTAACTCCTCTTGCTTTTCAATTACAGTTATAACTCTATGAAGACATACATGGTTTTACAACTGCGTTTTACTATATTGTTGTTCATTATCTGTTTATACACCAGCTTCCAGAGTTAAAGTTGTAGAGGAATACATTATGTCATGATTGCTCAAGGTTCAGACAAAAGTAGTCAGAACACACGTGGTTTGAATCAAAATTGAAAATATTTTAGTATTTCCATAAATAAAGCAAATATATTTGAAAATTCAGTGACATCATTAATGTAGATATATGCATTGATGAGTGAATAATGTTATATGCAGAAAACTAGCAAAACAAATTATATAAACAAAGGGGGAACATGTGGGAGCTGAGAGAGAGAGGGGAGAAGCTGATTAGGCTGGCCAGCTTTAAAGGTTTCCCAGCTGCAGACCAGGTGAATGTCTTCTCACTGACAACATCCACTCTGCTTGGCTTGTTCCTGAAAGAGGAGGAGAAAAGAGACCAAGCAAACCAGACCAAGCTGAGCAGGGAAGCAGGAGGGGGGTCACTCTTTTATAAGCTTACAACTACGTTATACTGAGTTATAAATCATATATTCAATGTTTATATATTGCTTAAATAAATGCTAAATAGGGGGACTTCAAATAAAGTGTTACCATTTAGCTTACTCGAATAACAATTTCATACAAATAACAATATAAGCAGAGTAGCAGCACTACTCTTATTATTGTGGGATGTGATAGTAATGGGTGATCATAATTTCTTTTTGTGTTTAAGGCCGTTAGTTTTGAACTCTATGGTTTCTATGATTTTACTGACTGAAATGAACAAGAACCAGAGGGCTTATGGTGTTGTCATTACAGTGCATAAGACTTCTGATGGTTTTTTTTTTTTAATTGTTTATTTTTTTATTGTTTCAATAACCAACAGCTGAATGACAGACTTACTAGCAAGATAGCAATCAGCCAAAGACGACCTTCAAAAAACTGTAAAACTACCAGAAAAAGGCTGAGTAAGCCATCTTGGCTTGTTCAGTGTCAAAAAAGCAAAAATCCAATACAAGAAACACACAAACACAGTCAGATCTTTCTGAAATAGTTTCAAACTGTTATCTACATGTTTATACATACTATACAGGCCTACACACAAATTGTATTAATGTTCTGATGTCTGATATTACTGGTATTGTCTCTCCAATCTTCTGGTGGTGCTGACAAGTGAGCATCTTTACTGGGAGATAAATCTATATACAGTATTTAAATCTAGATCTGGACTTGAAATGCGTGGGAGCAATTATAATACAAAAATACAAAAATTATTTTCAACCACAACAGCAAACAAAAAAATAAAAAACAAAAAATGTTATGTCTCAAATATATAAAAACAGTTACAGGCATATAGCATTATTGTGTAAACAAAGAAATGGCTGGATTAATGTGACTGCTACGGCTCTCTTTCTGAGAGGGCATTGATTGATTCATAATAACTTGAAATGCTGCATTGCTGGTGTACTTGGTCTAGGATAAAACTGAACTGTTCTGCAAATAAACGATTATTAGGAGGCGAATGATCATCAGCCCCATTCTTTCCCCCTTCTTAAATCTCTTTGACCCTATACATCATTAAACAACCCCATCAGACATGACCCTCTCAAGTTGTTAGATCATTACACAGATCATATACACTGAAGATTTAGGATAGCATCCATAGTGTGCAAATTGACATGCACAGGTATCTATGAATTAGCGGCCTCATCATCAAGAAAATACATTTTCTCTTTTAGGACATTTCATGATGCAGTGTCCAGCTGCTTTGCTTATGATTAATGAATGTTTTTAAGATGATTGCAATGCTGATCATCAAAATGAACACTGTATTGTAACAATGTTATAAGTATCTACAACAGTATGTAAACAAGGAATGTGCTCATATGAAAATGTAAGTACAGTTACACTACAGAAATGTACTTTCATGACTAAGAAATCTCATGATCACAAAGATGTGTTGTTACGTTTGGTGTGTTGCTGCTCTTTTAAAGTATTTTAGGAGATTGTATTGATTTTCCTTAGATATGTCTTTGAAAACGATTGGTTTGAAGTATCAGCATACTTCAAACTTTGTGATAATGACTGTACTGACAACTGAAATTACAGTATAATCCTCCAGTACTGTGTAGAACAATTTGGTAATTATTGAACTGTGTATCTATCTGTGTTTGTGTGTCTGTGTGTTTTAATGTGTGTTGGCCTATGGCACATCATTCAGCAAGTCAAGGTCAATGGCCCAGCTCAATATGTCTATCTGGGTCAGCATGCAACTCTGAAAGTTCAACAGTGTGTGTGTGTGTGTGTGTGTGTGTGTGTGTGTGTGTGTGTGTGTGTGTGTGTGTGTGTGTGTGTGTGTGTGTGTGTGTGTGTTTGTTCTCTATCTTTCTAGTGTATATGAGTGTAAAGCAGTAGGTATGTTTTGCAGTTTGATCATCAATTTGATTGGATTAGAGATGCAGCGTACAGTATATCAAGTATTTTGGATTGAAATACTTGATAAACGTTTCAATATACTTGATGCCCATAACCAGACATTGGCTGTTTGACTGGTAATGGTAATGTTCCAGTACACTAAAAATCCTCCCTGCAGTGATCAAATTCACTTACTGCCTTTTGTTCAGGCTGCAGGATTTGGGATAAAATAGGAACCATAATATCACTTAAAACTGAGATCATGATTTTCTCTCCCAATTCATAAGGAAACCGTTTTTTAATAAAAACATTCGTTATTGTGATTCTCTATGTCATGGCCTTTTTCTAGAGCCACGGCAAAAGAGTAGGAAAGTTGAGGGCAAATATATAGTGCATCCAGAAAGTATTCAAGACCCCTTCACTTTTTTCACATTTTGTTATGTTGCATCCTTATGCTAAAACTATTTTAATTCATTTTTTCCCTCACCAATCTACAGTGAGTACCTCATAATGGCAAAGTGAAAACAGAATTTTAGAAATGTTTGCTAATTTATTGAAAAGGAAAAAAACATTGACACAAGTATTCAGACCCAAGGTGCCTCCCATTTCTCTTGATCATCTTTGAGATGTTTCTACAACTTGATTGGAGTCCACCTATGATAAATTCAGTTTATTGGACAGGATTTGTAAAGGCTCACAACTGTTTATATAAGGTTTGACAGCTGGCAATGCATATCAGAGCAAAAAACAAGCCATGGTGTCAAAGGAGCTGCCTGCTGAGCTCAGAGAGAGGATTGTGTCGAGGTACAGATGGCTGGCCGGCCAAACTGAGAAATCGGGGGGGGGGACTTGGTAACAGAGGTGACCAAGAACCTGATGGTAAATCTGGCTGAGCTCCAGAGATCCCGTGTGATGGGAGAAACTTCCGAAAGGACATCTATCACTGCAACACTCCAACAATCTAACCTTTATGGCAGAGTGGCCAGACAGAAGCCTCTTCTCAGATAAAGCCTGCTTGGAGTTTCCAAAAAAGCATCTAAAGGACTCTCAGACTGTGAGACCAAGATTTTCTGTTCTGATGAAACCAAGATAGAACTGTTTGGCCTCAATTCTAAGCATCATGTCTAGAAGAAACCAGCGGTGCGCTCATCACCTGCCCAATGCCATCCCAGCATGAAGCATAGTGGTGGCAGCATCATGCAGGGACAGGGAGACTGGTCAGGGTTCAGGGGCAAGCTGAGCAGAGCAAAGTACAGAGATATCCTTAACAAAAACCTGGTCAAGAGCGCTCAGGACCTCAGACTGGGCTGAAGGTTCACCTTCCAACAGGACAATGACCCTAAGCACACAGCCAAGACAATGCAGGAGTGGCTTAGGGACAACTCTGAATGTTGTGGCCCAGCCAGAGCCGTGACTTGAACCCAATCGAACATCTCTGGAGAGACTGCAAATGGCTGTCCATTGACGGTCCCCATCAAGCTTGACAGAGTTTTAGGAGGTGTGCAGAAAAAAATAGCAGAAATTCCCCAAATCCAGGTGTGCAAAGCTTGTTGTGTCATACCCAAAAAGACTTTATACCGAAGAGGCTTTAATCACTCTAAAAGTTTCTTCAACTAAGTACTGAATAAAGGGTGTGATTATAATGTCAATGAGTTATTTCAGTTTTTCCTTTTGTATAAATTTGAAGTGAAGGGATCTGAATACTTTCTCAATGCAGTGTATAAATAAATAATTTGTTTTAACAAAAGCCTAATCGTTAACACAAAATAAAGAAAACTATAATGAGATGTAGTAGTCACTACTCTCAGTAGAGAAAGTGTGTGTGGATAAGTGAGATATGTGGTGCTAGGAGATAATGTTGAGCTGCATTAATCAAACAAAGATCTGAAGGAGAGAAGAGCTCAACTCAGCTCCATTCAGGCTTAAAGATTTTACATTAAGGATGTTTAGGCAGATTGTTTGTTTGTTTAGCCCTGATAGAGTCATAGTGTTGTATTTTGTGGTGACGTCTCAGATTGGTTGTATACATTTGTGGTGATACCCTGCAGTACAGCAATCCTGACAAAACATTGCTTTCAGAGTATGCTGTTTTGACTATTAATCTGACAAAGTTCCACACATCAGAACATCTCCTTTTTTTGGTCAGAAAGTCACATGCAGTTGCTGGGTTAGTTGAGGGGGAGATGTAAATACAACCAAAATGGCCTGTGAGAATTCTCCGGATATATACAATGGACGTTGTATATATAACAGTTAAGCATCAGGGGGCAGTACTGGATCAAGGGCACCTGGCGTTAGGCAACGCAGGACAGGTTGTCCACTGATCACAGATTCGTGTTTCGATCCCTAGCTCCTCCAGTCCGCGTGCTGAAGTGTCCTTGGGCAGGACACTGAACCCTCACTTGTAAGTCGCTTTGGATAAAAGCGTCTGCCAAGCGTCCCTCTTTTTCTGCTTATCATGCCATCCGGCTTCAGCGCTATCAGCTGGTCCCTGGTGTAAACAATGCAACCTTGGAGTTGCTGCGCAATGGTAGCATTGCTCAATGATAGCGATTAAGAAAGTACCTGAAAGTAGAAAGTAATTTCACAGTGAAAAAACAGACCAGATCTCTCTCTACTAGCATGTTTAGAGAGCGTACAGCTTAAATAAGTTACTTGTCAAAAATTTAAGAAGAATTGCAAAAATAGAACACAAAAAAATTGGAAAAATAAGAAAAACAAACAGGAGCAACTGCAACAGGCTATATACATGTCAGGGCATGTTGGCAAAAAATTATCTTTGTTTTGTCCTCTCCTCTTCATGTGGGTCGAGGCTTTCTTGACAAGTAACATTAAGCCACACTAAAGAATATATATTCACTCTCTCGTACCTGTTTTGAAGACATATGAATATGAATATTTCAGCTATAACATTTCCAGAGCTTAGAGTAGAAGTGTAGTAGTAGCTCAAAATACTGTTTTCTGACTACAGCTGCAGTTGATTCAAAACAAAAAGAGGAAGTGTTAGGTGTAATATTTATAATAATTATGAAAAACATGCATTTTGGAGGATGGACTTTTATAAACACAGTCCCTAAATTCACCTTAGTCAAAATAACACACAGATGCAGATACTGCTTTCATATAGGACTAAGCACAGTGTTAATAACAATGTGCATTGTGACTAGCAGCCATTGCAAACAAAGTTTATAGCTTTCTATCGGAATTGTTTTATTTTTCTTTTTTCTGTTGCTTTTAATGCATAGTTAACTAAAATCCAGATAAACATAAAAATAACACATCTCAATTCTTAATTTTCCTCTAAACATGAATGATCTCTTGTCATAATGGTCCCCAAGGTATGGTCCCTGGAAATATCCTCAACCTATTGTATGTGTTTTTGGAGAGAATGCAAATGCGAGTGGCTGAACGCCTTTACAAGGCCAAGGCTGTCTTGATGAGATCGGCTTCATCCATGATGTGTTCTCCCTCCCACCATACTGACCTTTTTCTCATACACACAAACTCATTTAAGCACGTACACACCAGGCAGAAAGTTGTGCATCTTCCTGCACACAAACATAACTTGAGTGCGACTCTGCGGACACCAGGACCCTTCGCTCCAAATGGTAAAAGCCTCTTCCAGCCCTACTTGAAATCCTATCTTAATCCTCCACAATTATTAAGAGTCCAGCCACCCTGGACTATCCAACCTTGACACTCCAAGCTTTCAGTAGCAGACCCAAAAAATACACTATACCAGATGCAATATAAAGGAATACACACATTCCTTTTAATATTCTCTGGTCCCAACATATTTGAGAGGAAGGCATAATATGACTACACTCAACTCTTTGATGTCTAAGAGTCAAAAATTCTAGACCAGCTTGCTTTGATTATTGGACTTTACTAACGTATAACTGAGTGTCATCGGCAAGACATTGAAAAAAGATGCAGTGATTTTCAATGTGGCCAATCAGAAGCATACAGTATAAGTTCATAATAAGTCCCAAAATTGAGGTTTGAGACACATCATAAATAATCAGTGAGGCAGAGGAAATGTAATCAATAATGCTAACTAAAAAGTTTAGCTTTGCCAGGTAAATGTCAAGTACCTTCCACAGCAGGTTCTAAAGGTATCAGCCTCAATTTACAGTTTGATAATTAGAACTGATTAAAAGGCTATCCTTACATCACCAGCATATACACTCAAATCTGAAATTACCATTCTTCAAAACATCTTTTGCAAGGTGAAAAAACATATTTTCTTTACGACCGGGTGTTGCCTGATTACCATGTTTTTTAGAGGTTGTGTCTTATCAAATAGTCTCAAAGATGGTGTAGACAGCTATAAAGAAAAGCAAATAATCACCTATTGCCCCCATGACAACTTTGAGGAATGTAGTGTTTATACTCATATATGATGTGATATTCAGAGAGGCACAACATTACCACAGGATGCATAATGGTTGATCTGATACCAGTGTTTTACACAGAATTAGCTTCTTTTTCTGGCAGTAGCTGATTGGGGAGGATGGTTTCTCTGCAGAGCATGTGCTACTGTCAGTAGATCCTTCTCGTGATAGCAGAATGGACAGGTATGGGGGGGGTCGTGCGAGGGGAGATATACTAGTTATTCATATGTGGATGGCGTCATTCTCTCGGACAGAGAAAAAACGAAAAATCAAAAATGCTAAAGTCAAAAAGTAAAGTCTCTGTATGGGAAAAACTGGATACTGTTTGTTCTTTCAGTAACGAAAGGTTTGAATTTTCTCATGGCCACCACCAATTTAATGTATCAAAAACGACTGAGAATTGCACTAAAACTGAATCTAGGCCTTGGTTTTTATAATATTATTGTCCCAGGAGCTCTCTCGTAAACTTACCCTTACTTGTGGGGAAACACAATAACCTGCTTTTGTGTGTGTATCCTGTTGCAGGTAGAAAAAAGCTGAGACAGGTGCTGGGTGCTAGCTAACACCAACCATCTCATTGACCATTGTCTTGCAAAGTAGTTTATCATGCTTTATCAGCTAAACACATAGTAGTACCTAGACCAAAAAGTTGAACTTTCCTGTGAGATTTATACAGAGGAGTTAAATGTTGGCAAAAAAATATGTATACTGTAAAATGTTGTCAATTGTAACCCTCTACTGTAATTACAAACAGAAAATTCTGTTATAAGACAAACCAGGACAATATGAGCCAGGTTGAGGCTCTTGGAAGAGAGAAAACACAGCCACATCATCCTCCCCACCCTGTAGTTTATCATTGTTCAGCTGTGTGGTGTCATCTTTCCTGGCAATTAGCCTGCAGCGCTCCATCTCTTTACTGATAGAAGGGCAGCCATGTTATTATAAGAGGCTGGTCTGGAATACACTGTCAACACACACCCTAATGCAGGAAGAACAGGCCTCTTTCTGTCTTCCTCATTGTGCTATCGCAGAATAATTTGAATGCAAAGCAAGTCAACAAATTGATTAGAAAGGTTTGAATTTAAGCCCACAAGTAAAATGCAGAATGTCTGGGTTCAGAGTTGATAGATGAGAGGGAGAAAGAGGAGGGTGATGCATGCGACAGCAGCGTTAATATGGCTCATTATGAGGTGTGATGTCAGTACCTGGCACATTCATGAAATACATCTTTAACTTGTGATATTTGCCGTTTACATCGTACTGATCCTCTCTCTCTACACCTGTTATACTGTACTACTGTAACTGCATCTATTTCTGTCTTTAATCATATTGCCTACATATAAAGCCTTAAGCTTGATTTATAGTTGTAATTTAAGGGGTTTACAGCATAGCTTCAGTGGCTATGCCATTATGCAGTGTAATTACACATTGGGGCTATGGTGGTGACAGAGATACCACATCGGGAGCACAAGAACTGTGATTGGAAGCTTGTGGTTTTTCCCTCCAGATTTTTGATGTCATTGTCAAGACTGTGCTAAAGAAGTTGTCCATCTGCATTAATGTAACACAATTCCACTGTGCACACTCTGCTCACCATGATCACCGCTGTCTCTCACAGTGAATGACAGAACATAAACATGGAAATTGCACAGCAGTACTCTACTATTTAGTAATGGGACAAGGTGAAAAAGAAGTTACACGGATGTAACTCCACTTAATCAGTATAAATAATGCTGTGTGCATAGCCAACTGTCACTCTGTATCAAAAAATGAACAGCTGCTGTAAGGAATATATTTAAAGCAGTACAGGGCCTGATCACCCTCTCCTGGGCATGATACATCCATGTAGTGTAGCAGTGGTGCTTTCTATGAGAGAGGTCCGACACTAACCTATAAACCCCGAAGTCCTCCTGTGTTTTTCCTCACTTCATCATTTTCAGGTTTATTCCAATTGCCAAAAATTCTTTTTTTTTTTTCATTGTAAAATATTCTGGTGGATTTGGAAACAGCTGAATGTCAAGTGTGTTTTAGTAATACAGGTCTCAGAGTTCAGTTCTAAATGACACATGTACTGTATTGACCACCAGGGGCAGCAATCACACCTTGAGCAGCTACTCTGCAATACTGTGTCTACACGTGAGGCCAGCACAAGCAGCACATTGACAGAGCAGCAGCAGCTCAAGTACTCCGTGTATTTCTACACAGGAAGCATTCACGTGCATTTTGGAAGCGCTCAGAGTCCAATACACAGTCACTGTAGTTATAGTGTATTTGTAAATCACAGGAAAATAGACGAAGAGTAAAACTACGCTTTGGGTCGTGTTTACAAGCAGAAGAAGAGCATCTCTGTTTATAGTGCTGCCAAAGAAACTCAAATTCATCACTTCACATTTTAATATAGAAGACTGCAGTAGACATTTAACAGTTTTGTACTCAGCTCATGATCAAATGTTGTTTTCCACATTAGGCGAAATACGTGTGTGCACCAGCTGTTGTCATTAACGTAATGTCTGGAATGTGCATGCATTGTCTACTGTGAATCCACTGTGCAAGAAAATACGCAGTTTGATCCCATGCAAGACAGGTGAACTGCGCCAGTAACAGTCAAAACTACTACATAGAGACGGTTAAGCAATGGAAATATATTGAAGGGCTATTGCTGTAGAAATGCTGTCCATAAATAGTAAAATTGGGTTTGTTATAAGGAAAATCTAAAAGGATTAAGATGAAAAAAAAAGATATTTTCATCATGTATTGTTTATGATTGGCTCTAGGATGATGAGTGCTGCTGGTGTAGGTATCTTGAGAGCAGAGCATCACCCACTCCCTCCCAGCCCCACCTATGGAAACTGGGAGCTGCCGGCAACCTCTTAGCAGGTTTCAATTGGTGCTCCAGATTCTGTTTACACATGGAAAACAGTGGTCCCTCCTCCCTTTCTCTTCCTTAACCTCTCTCTCCTTCCGTCTCTCTCTTTCACCCCCCCCCCTTGCTTTTATGGCTGACAGAGACCTGACTTTGCTGAGCAGAGGCTCTCCTTCCCTCAGCATCATTCTGTCTTTTCTCTCACCCTCCCTCTCGTTTTTGCTCTCGCCTGTGCACTATACTCCGCTGATAAGGACCACTCAGTCCAGATGGGCAGCAGCTAGAGCCGTAGGGCCTGTCACTACGGACCAGAGAACATTATAATTTCACCCGTCACTATGTTTGCCTCTATTTGGTATGCCAAGAAGCTAGGGAGACGACTTGTACAGAACAGCCGGAAAGCTAAAATGCTGAAAGACAAGGTAGGTTCACTACTGTGCATGCTTTACTTATTTACTTTGGGTTGACAAAACAGGTAGAGAATGCAATTTCATGGCAGATCTGTGTGAAATACACTGCTAAGCTTATCATCAAAAACTAACCCTTCCTTTGATATAGGATTAGGGATAGGGTCATTTTAATGAAAGGTTTTGCTTTTTATAGTCAAGATGTGTGATTTATTTAGTGCTGCACCAAGTAGTGCTACTTCAATTCACCTGTTGATTAATAGTGTTGCTGACATCTCTGTTAGTGATTTGACTTTGGGGTTAAATTAGTTGACATTTCTCAGTTGTGTCCTTTCTGTCTAATTTGAGAGGTAGAATAAGCCATGAGAGACACAGACCCATGTTGCTGGGAAATCCAGATCTTGTATTTTTACTTTCTATGCACATGGAAATCTCAGCTCATTTAGCAACATCAGATTTGCCTTTCTAAGTCCTTCTGTCCCTTAGCACCGGTTTACTTCAACATCTTTTGCCTTCAGCACCACCAAGTTTTGACACTACAGATACTGCTCTCACTAGCAAATTCTCCTGCTGGAGAGTTCATCTGATCGATGAACCCTAAAGCAAATTTATTATTCTAAGAAGGAAGAGAGCTTTTGTCTGTTGCGTATGGCTTCTCATTTTTTCACAATGTTGCTGTTTACACTCATCATCAAATGAGTGAAAATGAAAAATGTGAAAAAATTACATGTATTGCCCAGGGACTACAAATACTGATCTGGCTGAATAAGACGTGCACTTAATAAGACTTTTGCCCTGTTGGAGGCCTAAAGCTGGTGATGATGGTCAATCCAGATTCTCAACAATTACAAATTTTCTTGAAATTTACTGCAGATGTTTTGCTGACCCCCTGACCTTCCATTTAGTCAGAATTTCACCAACATTTGCCCCGATGACAAGAAAAAACTTCTGGCCGAATTACCAAAATTGAAAAATTGAAAATTGAATTTTTTTGTGAATATTCATAGTGAATAAACTTAATGCATTCCTTATATGCGACCATCAAGCTAGAATTTCCTTTTTTCTTATTTCCTATTTTTTTTATGAAATTTACTGAGCTGTTTCAGACAACCCAGAGGATAAAGCTTTAACATGTTGAATACTCCCTGTGCCTTACTCTAGCACCACCCTCTAGGGAAAATTTCAACTTTGCACAGAAGCTATCCGATAATCTAAAGGGCAAATTGCCATGAAAGTTTCAGGGCATATTCATGCTCCTGTGTGGATGAACCCTTTGGATTTAAATGAACCCATGACCCACTACTAGTGCCTCTCTCAGGACAAATTTTAAAATTTTAACTCAGCTCCCAGTCAGGGTCTAAGATGTCAGTATCTAGTTTGTTCTGTCAAACACTTTTGTACTTTGTATTGAGCTGTACTGTGTCTAGGTGCTGGTAATCGGGATTTAGACTGTTACCCTACTTTCCTACCAGAGGTGAAAGTTCAACATTGCTCAGGTTTTGTCACCAAAGTTGAACTAAATTGAACCCTTACCCCCAAATATACTGACCACTTTGACACACAACCAATGGTATTCAGGTATCAACAGGTGGTGGATGTTATGATGGTATCATGTTTAGTGTAGAGAAGAAGGGAGGAGAAGTGCAGTTTGTGATCCTGGTTAAGAAAATCTTAGGCATATCAGAAGATATGAAAGAGGATGGGGACACCAGGTTAAAAAAATATTTGTATTGTTGACATTTCAGTGTAGTCTGTAACATTATAGTTAGTTGCTTTGTAGGGCAGGTAATGCTTTATACATCCAGTGTTCAACTGCACACAAACTATGGCCTCCTGCCTGTTTGGTGTGAAAGACAGGGTAGATCACCTAGTTGATCATTCTGTTTTCCTTCACGCTACACACATATGTCCAGTTAGGTCACTGGAAGTTGCCTGGTTTGGCAGCATTCTTCTATATTCAGCCAGTGGAAGCTAAACAGCAAAATTACAGTCTTTAACTGGCATGGACTACATCTATCTTTGGCACCTTGACAGAAGTAGTTCAGCGTCAATGGACAAGGCCTCTCATTCACTTCCCACAGTTCTTCCAGCTGTTGTTTTTCAGGAAAATGAGAAAAAGTTCTGGCCACAAGCCCCTTTTTATACCTCCTTTTTATACCTTCGTATACCTCTGTTTTGTCTTTTGTCACAATTTTTATGCACTTTTCCCATTTTTATCATCATGTGTGATCTTTACAACTTCCACTGTAGATTGGCTGACCAATAATTGCAGCATCGATCCAACTGATTTTACTCTAGCTATGTACGTAACCTGTGACCCCCCCAGTGTGTGCTGAGGCCAGATTCACATGTACAAAAAGCCGCATGCTGCTTAGCAACAAATATTTGTGTTTGTCTGTGTTTTTCGTATATAAGGAATAGGTTTGAAGTTAATAGAGTGCTTATATTTTACCAGGAGGTCAAAGGCGAAGGGTGGAGGGGGCCAGTAGTAGACATAATGCATTGAGATGATGCAGTTGCAGACAATTAAGGATGTGCAGAAATATAATGTATGTACTGTATACCCATAGCACATAAATACTATAGAATTGCTATGTATATATTATGGTGTGACTGCTGATAGATGCATAAGAGGGAGAATTAAAATTAAAATTAAAGTCTTCCCTGACCATAACTTAATCCATTTAACTTCTACAAGTTTGTGAAATAACTTACTGTACAGCTGAGACTGTTGAAATGATTTACATCCTCAAATGATGGTATCAGTTAATATTGTCTTTAAGGAAAAATAATACTTGAGCTGTTTTTATGTGTGTATAGGTTTATATTAATTGGACAAAGATAAATATTGTAGGTGTAACAATTTCTGAGCATACTCATGGAAATAAGGAGTTGCAGAATGTGTACCAATCTTACCCAGTCTGCATGACAGTCTTTAGTACATGCCCTGCTGGTTGGACTGGGGTGGCACAAGGTGATGGAACTGTGGGGGAATGTGCATTTGAGTGTGTGTATACAGTACTTGTACTGTATGTGTGTATATGTAGTCATGCATAAAGCACTCAGAAAGGCATATGAGATTAGACTTTCCTCCACTCAGCTGGGAAGCAACTAATTACCTCTACCAAGCAGGTTATGTTTTCAGCCGTGTCTGTTTGTTTGTTGTTGTTTTTTTCAACAGGATTACGCAAAAAGTAGTGAACCAATTTGCACCAAACTTGGTGGAGGGATGGGGCATGGGCCAGGGAAGAACCCGTTAAATTTTAGGGCAGATCTGAATCATTTAGAGTTAATTTGAATTTTTTCTCTGAAGTCTGGTGTAAGTTGTTTGACATTCGCTGTGGCCGAGGTCTTCACTCTACTGAGCACTTTTTCTAGTTAGTTTATTTTTGAGCAGGATTATGCAAAAAGTACTGAACAAATTTGCACCAAACTTGGTGGAGAGATGGGGCATGGGCCAGGAAAGAACCCATTAAATTTTGGTGCAGGAATTTTTTATCACTTTTATTAACATTGCAAGAAAGGGCATTTTTCGACATTTCTAGTTAAAAGTAATGTAACTGATTTGTTGTCTTTGCAATACCTTTCCAACAACTTTATGGTAAAGGGTTGCTCCCTTCGAGAAAGACAGAAATGCTATTGTTCAATAACTCAGAGAAGGACCCTTAGTCAGGAAAAAATATTGATTGAACACCATATAGTTCAAACTATTGAATTAAACAGAAGATAAGACTAAAGCTGCTGTTCAAGTCATTTTCAGTATCAGAAAAGTTGAATGTTGTTACTTGGTCCTCTGTTCTGATTCAGCAAATATCTCTTTTCTTTACCTTTCCTTTCCCAGGACAAATGATTTCCCCCACACTACTTATTATTCTGTTTTGATTAAAACAGACACCTCACCTGTAGCAGAACAAGTCTGTGCAGCGGTGCTTTGAAATCAAATTGGTAAAGAACTCTTTTCAAATATTGGATCTACACTATCCATGCCACATCTAAATTTACCCATGTGTCAGCTCTTCACAGAAAAAGCCTGTTTAATTTCCTGTTTCTATAAATGATTTAAAGATGCGTATTTCCACTACAGACTATTACTTTTGTAACACAATTATGCAATACAAAAAGTTATTCATTTTAAAGTTTCTCTCAGAAATTTTCTTTGAAATAATTTGAGCACAACTTTGACAGTACAAAAGCTTAAAAGGTTGGGTCATCAGTAGAGTCATTGTATACAAGATGTCTATGCAGGCTTGCTGTGTGATTTTGTAGATTTTATTGTTATTATCTGCAGTATCTCTGTACATGTTATCAATCTGCAGTCTCTCGAAAAGGTTCAGTTGAAAGCTGTTTCACAGCAATTCAGTGCACATTTAATATGTAGTACTAGTGTTTTGGTAATAAAAGGGAAATACAATGGCAAAAAGAAAAGAATTGAAGGGCTCATTGGACCTTTGTTACATGCCTTCTCTCTCTTCCCTCATTTCCTGTTCCTGTCCAATAAAGGCAAAAATGCCACAAAAAATTATCTTTAAAAAATCTTTAAATTTTGTAAAACAAACAATTGTCCATTGCTGAATAGTTGTATGCCACTGGAGTCCCTGGACAGCTGTATATATAGTATCATTGTAATTTTTCATAATATGAGCACAACAGTCTTTTCCTTCCTATCTGTCATTTTTTCACAGAGAACCATTCGGGGCTACCTGGCTCTCCACTTCAAATGGAAGCTTTCTCTCCAAACACCCGAAATTAATCTGTCTCTACAGCTGTCCACTGTAAACTGTGCTTTATTTCAAAGGACCTAGCCAGGATCACAGCAACCCCCACAGCTGGTGAATGGGTGTCTGCTGTCAGAGATATCATAATTACAAATTGAGATCACATAAATAAACCAACAAAATTTTAATAAATATGACAAGGGATGGTTTTGTATAATAGTGGAGTTGCAGAGACGTAACACTTACTGTACCACATTTTCTAAATTAATTAATTAAAAATATTTTTAAATATTAAATATGTTTTTGAGGCAGGAAGTCCTTGAATTTCCTTAGAGCCACAACTGAAACAAAAATCACAAGTCATAGTGCATGATGGGCACTTGAAGCAGAGTGCTACTGTATCCAAACACTCATACAGTATGCTTATTCTTTGAGTAGGCAGGCACTGTGTAAACAAACTGCTGAGATTGCCTGTACAGTGTGGCAAAATCTAATCTATGAACATAAATTGGAAATGCTTGTAGCCTGGGTTTAAATGTTGTGACAGTGTGAGTTTCATTTGAAGCAGCTGCATCTCAGTATGAATGTTTTGAGTCATGTTTGAATAGGATCAACTGTCAGCATCATCTGAATAACATCTCTTGCCCCAGAGCTTCCTTGAACACACTCACACATTCATCACCATGAACAATCCTGTTCCTTACTAGACTTTGTTAGCATTGTGTCCAACTGAACAGTGATTTTTTTATTTTATTTTATTTTAAGTGTTTCTATTAAGAGATAGTCAAATAGATGATGGACAGTACCGAAATAATAACCTAATCAAGAAAAAATCAATTTAAGTTTCAATAATTTTAGTTGTTGTGTAAAAAATAACAAACATTTACTGGTTGCCGCTTCACAAATGCAACCTATTAGCTTCTTTTTCTCCATTTCATATAAATACTGTAATTGAATTGTTGACATGTTAGAAACTAAAATTATAAATTGTGTTATTATTAACCATCTCTCTCTTTTTTGCACATATCTATTCTCTTCTCTTCTGCCTCTCTCTTCCACTTCCATTCTCATGGATTAACTATGCCAATCTCTCTCATTCTCTCTCCCTTTCTTCCCCTCTTTTACTCCCTTGCGGTTGTTACTCTCATGACGTCCCAGTGGCAAAGCAGCCATTTGCTGCGTGGGAACCATCTCCTTTCGATAATGGATATGCACTCCTGTGGCATTATAGCCGAGTGGGTTTTTGAGGGGGCTAATGTCAAGCATCTGGAGCACTGAGTGGCATAGAAACATGGGAGTGTGTGACGGGGTTGTCTGTTTGACTATTATATTTTTTAAGCTTAACCAACATGTGAGCTGAGTATAGTTTTCACATTCTGCTTACCCTCTACTTTGTTTTATGTGTACCTGCAAGTTGTTATCAGTGTCACGCCAGGCGAGTCTAATCCTGCAGTCATCCAGTGCTGAAGCAAAGAGTGTCACTGATTTCAGGTCCAGACCTTAGGCCTGAGCTGTTCCAGCATCCACACATCCTCCTGCAGTCTGATCCACTGGAAGACATGCAGGGAGAAAATGACACATGAGAAGCCAGTGTGAAGGAAGGAGATGGCTGTGGGCTGGTAAAGAGAGAAGAGGTCATTGACAAATGAGCAAATAAAAGAGAGAGTACACAAAGTGAGAGAAGAAAGAATGTGAGGAGATAGACAGGTAGATCAAGAAGCAGCTTATCTCTCATTTCTGGCTGAACCTCTTCCCTCTGACTGCTCCGATCACAAAGAGTGATACAAAAGGTTAAAGCAGCTGTATTCTGAGAATTTCCTTTTAGCTTTAAACCAATGGTCAGCATGTATTTGATTTACCTCCCACTGCAGTGATTAAGTTGTTGTTTCCATTTGGTTTTTTTCAGCTCATTATGGTGTGTTTGTGTGGATGGGTGTATGTTTGTATGTGGCATGGTCCCTTTTGCTCCACCTCTTTTCCTGACGTGCTCCATTGATCTGTCTCTAATCTAGTTTTGGCTTCCTGACAGAGCTGACTTCCCTCAGGCATTAATTATGCCTCCATGTGAGTTATATCAGTCGGCTCCAGCACCCAGCACTCTTCCCTGCCTAATCCAATCGGATCCACCTCTGTGGCCCAGCCGCTGCTGCTCTCACCCAATCAGATATATTGAGTATGTGTCGCAAGTGTTTCCCCTGGCTTACACCCCCCTAGAGCGATATCACCCATCTGTCCTCAACAGCTCCATCCATTGTTCTAGAATCCCCCTCTGTAGAGAATGCACTGTCTTTTACCAAAACACAGCTGTAAAGAGGGCGAGGGATGTGTCCACTACAGGGCCTCTAATCCACCCAAACTCCGGCTAATGGATGAGAAGTTGATTTTGAAAACTATATAAGGTGGTGTCTAAAGGTACAACTGATTCATGGATTATTTCACTTCTGAAGATGTGGGAAATTACTGAACCTTTTTTCTTCATTGGGACTCTTCATTACTAAAACAAGATGCCTTGTTGCTTTTAAAAGTTGTTTGATCTGGTTGGTGACCTCTGTCAGTCAGGGTACATTTGAATGTACAAATATTCAAGATGAGCTTTATGGGGAAGCAACAGAGGGACAGCATGATGAACCACTCAGCCCTGGGCTACACTCTCCATGGTGGAAGTGTCCCGAACCTTCTGCCCCCTCCACGCTCCGAGGGACTGGGAACCCTCAAGAAGAGACTGTCCATGGACATCCTGCGGGGCTGGGCCCCAGATTTAGGGAGCCTGAGTATGGGTCTCAATCTTAATTTGACCCCAGTGAAATGGCCCTCGCTAGTTACGGTTTGCAAGTGGAAACAGACCCTGACGGAGAAGCTGAAGAAAAGACACTTTGGCACTGAGGATGAGGTTAGAAAGCTTGGAGACTGATCAACATCCCTGTGTTGGAAGGTCTTAATTATACATTTTAAATTTCAGGCTTATTGCATATTTCTTTCAAGCCCTTTAGCTAATTACAATGGCATATTGCCAATGCTTTGTATACAACAGTGTATTTGTAAGATAGAGCATACAAGTTTAACTTCTTGAATTTCTGTTTAACTGTATTTGAATCCCACTGAAATTAAGATTCCTCTTCCATGGCAACCAGGCCAAGAAACTTAGCTAAAACAGAAGACGCGGACAAACGAAGCTCAAAAAAATAGAGTCACATTAATAAAGCAAAAGGCAACAGTGCAGTACCAAACCAGCAGGCTTGTAGGGCAAACTGTTTTAATCTTGACTACAAAGTTGGTTCCGTAATTACTCTGCAACAAGATCCTTCATTGTAAGTTTAAACACACTGAGAGACCATCCACATATGCAATAATGATGAAACCATCCACCTCTCCTCTGATTTTACAGCTTTTTACATTTTGTACATTCCTTGTAATTATAAATTGAGCTTTCCCTCCAACAGGTTCCTTAAATTGATGGAATTCATTAAATAGAAGATATTTCCTATTAGACTTTCCTTGTATCAGTTAATGGAGTAGCTGGCTGGTGATCTGTTACATCAACAGCCCGTTGCTTTTTTTTTAGGCTTCCGCTGAAATTATTCGCCCTGCTCTCTTGGTTGTGTCATGAATAGCATGATAAAAATGCTTATAATATGATGTGTTCAGTATCTTCTACTCTATACTGGAGGTTGGGGTGTAAACTAATGTGGTGCCCATGTAGTTGCAAAGAGTAGTTCAGAGGGAGAATAAGGGAATACATTTCAAACTATTCTTTTTCTTCACTTCGTAATTAACTGTGTAGCGTCACCCAGTGTGAAGTAAATGCTAGAGTATAGCTCATTATATAGATGGTGATGTTTTAGCAGTTGAAACTTTTGGGCTGTAAGGATGGTGACTTCAGTCCCTTGGTTACTCTGTTGGCTGAAACCATTTGGATATGATTGGGTCGGAAGACGGGCAGCACAGCCTCTAGCTGTTTATGGTGCATTTAGACTGTTAGTAGTTTTTTGTTTTTCTCTGTGTGTAACTTTTCATGGTCTTGTGTTGTGTTGTTTATGGCAGGGCTCCTGAAAATTGGTATTCATCATGGTAACACAATATTGTTATTAATGTAACTTACAATAAGAAATTATTTGTTGTAGTAGCTGTAATAGTTGTAATAGTTAAAGGGTCATTTTAATTCCATTAGGTTAATGCTGTATGTCCTTAGAATAGTAATGATCATGAATGAATGAATATAATACTAAAAATATGGAAGATTTTTAACATGTCAGTCTTAACCATGCCTGCTATCAGTTTTGATGCCGCATCACCTTTCACTACGCTAAGCTTTCCATTCAGGCCATCTTAACATTAAATGTCTCCACATTTGACTGAGGTGTACTTGTCCCTGGAAAGGTTTATGATAAATCATTAATGTACCTGAATCTTCCATGTTCATTGTGACATCTTTCAAAGAGATGATTAAAAGATTAATAAAAATAGCAATGCAGTTTTTTAAGATACTCAAAGATGCTTTACATTACAAATGAAATAAAAGAAATAACCTAGAAAATTAAAGCAAATGCAGGCACAATGTAGCACAAGATATAGGGTATTAGTGAGTAAAGAGAAGGTGTTTGAGTTGAAACCACTTGTAGTGGAGCCAGTGGAGGTTCTTTAGGACAGGATGTGGTCACAGGAGAAGGGGAGAGTGAGCAGGAAACAAGCAGAATTCTGGATGTACTGGAATTTACTTAGGACCTTGGATGAAATGATACCATAAAGAATACATTTGCAGTAGTGGGGACTGGATGTAATGAAAGCATGCTGCAGCAGAGGACAGGGATGGTCCAAGATGAGCTATTTTTCAAGTAAAAAAAATGAGTTTTAGTGATGAGATTTGCGTGGTGCTCAAATTAGAGGTCAAAGATCACTCTAATGTTGCAGATATGTCACGAAGTAGACAGAGTGGAAAAGCTTTCTGTCAGTAAGTAGACAGTTTATATAAGTTGGTTTGTGTGTAAGGAAGAATGTCTAAGGGACTTAACGTCATTTTGAAAGTTGGAAAGGAAGGAAGGAAACATTTTCCTTCATTTATATTTATAGCAGTACCTTTAAAGTGGTTTATACTTTCCTTTCTAAAACTAATATCAATCTTCGGTGTAAAAAAGATGCCTCAGGTCTTCATTTTTGTTGTTTGTGTGGTGCTGTTCCCGGCTCAGCTTAGATGTTAGCAATTATGAAACTGTTAAGCCTTGGTGGGATATTTTAAGCAGTCATATTGGTTACCTTCACTGACTGCATGCTTGAAACAGCACTAAGCATTGGTCCTGGCATAAGTTATAAGACATAATCCATCATTCTCGGTTTTATCTCAGTTGGATGTAAACACTTAAACACATTTACACATATGGGCCCTCATTCACTAAAGGGGCAGGGAGGGTACAATAAGGTATATGTCATAATGCCTTCATCTTGGCAACTTGGAGATCATAGAAGGTCTCAAGCACATTTGCCCTCTAGCTTGTATCGTTTATGTATGTACACACACACTCACAGACACACACACAAACACACACACACACACACACACACACACACTCCTTCATTGAGTCAGACAACCAGTCTGATCCAGGATAAACAACACAGGGCAATTTTCTGCCTTTTTGTATCAGTGTTGCTGCTCTAGCACAGGTTGTCTGGCTCACTGGGACAACTCTCCCAGACGACCTGTCCATCCCTTTTTCTAAAATGTTTTGTTCAGAATGTTTTCAGAAATACAATTTGATTTGTTTGATTCTTTGCTATAGCTGGAGATGCACATTGGCCATCAGGCAGTGAATGAGTGGAACATGCCTGCTCTAAGAACAAACAGGTGGATTTCCATAAAGAGAAACAGAAAGGGGTATTTTAAGTTTGGATTAGGGTCAGTTAAAAAAAAAGGCTGCAGCATATTCTAAAATTGTATTTCCTTTCTTCTCCCTCCTTGATAACACATTATTGTATGACTCGTTTAGAAAAGAGCAGCGAATTTTCCTTATTCAAGTAAATGCCTCTAGTTAGTCAGGCCTACAGCTTGAAGTTAAACTGTAAGTGCCCCCTTGTGGCAACTTAGATGTATTGCATTAAAAGCAGTGCATCTCACTGCACTAAAATGTTTTTAGACAAGGTTTCAGTGCACCTTCAGTTCATAGGCACCTGAACTGAAGGTGCACTGTGTTTATTTCCTGGTAAGATTCAAGTTGTACTTCCAGTTGCCATTAATGCTTATCGATGCATTTACATTTTGTTGTGAATGTGGCCAAGTGTGTCTTTCAATCACTGCATTTGGCACTTCATGTTCTATATATATTTCTATGTTTATATTTTAATGTCAGGTAGAAAGGTCATCATACCTGCATAAAAGCATTGCCTCTGGCTCCACTTCATGCACTTGCAATGTTGAGCTATACAGCGAAGCAATAGCACACTTTGACTGAAAATGTTTTCTAATAAATAATTTGTTGGGAATGGGGGCCCAAACTGGTTAATCATGCTTTCGTAAACGTTCTGTAATCTCTCCTCAATGCATGAAAAACGGGCCGCACATTGATGGCACAGGAGGGAAAAATGGCCCATTAAAGCAATTCAACTTTCCTACATTGAGTACTCCTCATTGCAGTGAATATTGTGTTCCTTAGCGACAGAGGCCCGAGTGGCTGAGAGCACAGACACACTAAAAGACCTGTCAGATTTTGATTAGCTCATCCCCAGTGTGTGTCAAGGGTCAAATGGTATCTGGGTGCAGTGACAATGAAACTCAAGCACACACGCACCAAACACGTTTGCTTGAGACTGCGTGCACACACACATAACACAGTTGATTGGACTGTAATACATAATATCTAGATAGAGTAAATATTACATGTTAAACAATCATAGAGAACACATAAAGTAATTTTATGTAAAAAAAAAAATATATATATATGTATAATGTTATACAACCTCATTTAAGGCCATGAAGGCTGTGACAGCCTTCACTGAGGTGAATATTTCAATCTGTACAGAAGGTTGCTTTAGATTTAGGTGCAAATGTGACAACAGCAAAATCATAAGCTACTTTGAGATGCAGTCTCTGGCTAAGATATGAGTAATAAGCTATAATTATGATGGACTTTAGAAACACCCCACCCTTGTTTGTCTGATAGTAGGTACAATGACTCAAGTGTGTCTGAGCTTAGACTTAAATTTCTTAAGTATCCACATTTACTGCACACATGCTTACATAATATCATTTATCATGATTTGAATGTTGAGTGTATTTATTGTATACTTGGATGTTCGGTTGCTTAGTTTGTTTGGGTTATTTAGTGCATACATTACACGTTACATCGCTGTTTAGGATTGTCAAATGGTTCATGCTACATTGACTGAATTCATTTGTTATTCAGAGGACCCAAAGAGAGCTTGGCTCTTAGTGATGGAGAATTCTTTGAGTACCTCAAGGCTGTGTGCATATAGGATTACCTTCAATTAGATACTGGTTGATATTTATTTCTAAGGATCTGCAGCGCTTCTTTTAGGTGCTAAACAATTAAAATACATTTGTTTTAATTTATCAAAAGATTGCAGGTAAAGTGGAAGGAAAAGAAGCACCACTAAAAATTCTGTGTGTCATTCAAAATCTACTTTCAAGCATTCCTGTTCAGAGGCACAAAATTGCAAAATATGGGAGCAGGGAATGAGAGTTTACACAAATAGCCATTACACCTGATTTATCATTGTTGACTGACCACTCTAGAGGATGAAACTATTTGAAATTAATGTCTGGGAAAAGCAGGTGTGAAATCTGCTGCTGTATTTTGACAGAGTCACTCAGAGGGAAAGAGATAATAACGTGGCCCAAACAGTGAGAGGGGAAGTCAGCAAAGAGAGAGAAAAGAACAGTGATACATTGTCTCAGTACTTCAGACAATGAAAACCTTTAGTGGCAGGAGTCAAGATATTGCAGACAAAACTAAAACATATAAAGTTAATTTACAGCAATTTTTCATTCAGTGCCACAACACAAGAAACAAATGTGACATCCTGTTATTTTTCACAAGGTTCTAGCTTTTTGTTTTCCCCTCAGTGGCCTCCTGCCTTATTTTCTTGTCCTCTAATGGCTTACAGCAGCTCTAGTCAAGTGCGATATGAGTGAAACAGTCAGTAATACTTATTAAACAACTTATTAAAGACATGTTGTTTTTGTTTTGTTTGTGATTTTTAAATCTGTTTACAGAAATAATCTAGTCAAAAGTCAGTCAACAGTAACTTGTCATTGCAACTTTTAAAAATGTAACGGAATAGATTTTTTGCATGTGCCTTTCCTTACTCCATGATAGCAGCACTGCTTATACTGTAAAGTGATATCTCTTCAAACTCATAAAAACAACTGTGACACTCTTGCACCCATTATTCATCTTGAAACAACACATAATGTAGGATCTACTAATAAGAGACCCATAATCTTGATATCTCATTTATATAATCCATAATCATTTTAAAGTTCCAGATATATTTTGTAATTCAGAGCTTGTAATAATGGATGTAAAACCTTCAATCTATAATAGTTTATCAAACCAAAATGTCAGCTTCTCACTGTCAGTTCAGCAATGCATTTGTATAGTCAAAAACATAAGGAAAAACATGAGATTCAAAATTACACATGGGAGGGGTTTATAGGACCACATTAAATGGTACTGGCCTGGCCCAAGTGCTCTAAGACAAGTAAAAACTCCTCAAAAAAAATTATGAAAAGCTATTTAACATAAGGGTAACTTCTCAGAGTTTATCACATAGCTGGTAATCATTTTAGTACTGTCTTTGCTAGCAGTAAACCACTCAAATTCAAACATAATAACATAATGTTGTACAAGTGATTATACTGTATGTGTGATGGGATTTTAAACTATTAATACTTGCCCACATACAAGTCCTAGGTCTACAAGATGACAAGACCCATGAGTAGAGTTAACTTACTGAACAAAACCTACTGAATCAATGACAGAAAAAGAAAGGTCTCAGTGAGATGAAACAACATCAAGATGAATATTAGGTGAAAATGACAGATTATAGTGTCAGCTCTGTGCGCTCTCATGCTCTCCTTTCTTCACCATTGTAAAAAAGAAAATGGAATCAATCAGTCTTTTTTATGCAGTAAAATTATCATTCATTGTTTAATTGAGGTCATGTGAACACTGTAAATTAAGCACAGCTGAGTCATATTTGTTTTTTATTTTGATTAAGGAAATAATTTAAATTCATCCAAAGAGTGCCAATAATTGTGTCAAACGGATGTTTTATGTATTTTTCAATTTTTTTTAATTTCACTATATGAAATAGTTGTTTTTTGTTGTTGTTCAGTAACTTTGGAAATTATATTAAATATTCTGATTATACAAAACTGGTTAATTTGCATTTATTTCTGAAGATATTCTAAATTCTGTACTTAAAATTCAGGGGTGCCAATATTTTCAACCAGGACTGTATAAATACAAACACGCCATCTCATGAAGGGAGACCCACAGGCTTGCTGCACAAGCAAGCCCAAACATCCTGCACCCCAACATCCAATAGCTAAGTATCTATATTCAGCACAGAACACCTTGCTGTGTTTCTTGGGAATAAACTCAACCTTTACCAATATGAATCTGATATCATAAGCTTCATATTTCAGTTTTAGTCTCCCCATGGATGTTTCCCATCCTGCTGGGTAATTCCAGCTGTATTCCCTTACAGTATAAGACACCGGCATGTAGTATAACAGTTGGAAAAACATGTTTTCTCTCAAACTGTAACTGGACTTTAAAGTATCATCATTTCACCAGGTTTATATTAATAAAGCAGCAGTAAAACAATTTTTTGATGCCAAGGGGTCAAATTGAAATTTGTAAGATTTAATTTCAGTGGCAGTGAGTTTGATTTTACTCCACTACATCACAAAATGACTGTAAGTATAGTGTGTGTTAATAAGTAGCAGTGTCTCAAAGATTACTTTGGCTAATTGCTGAGACTCTAATTTTTAAAATTAAATTTCTGGCTTGTGGTTTTTTTTTTTTTTTAGAAAGCTTTGATTTCCATCTGTTCCTTTCCACTGGCATTTCAAGACTCTCCCAAATCTCTGAAATGGGATGGAGTGTGCTGATGAGGTTTCAGGTTTGAATGTTGTTTCAGGATGTACACGTTCTTGATAAATGTCAATCAATGTCATAGATCACACAGTTCCTTTTAAACCCCAAAAGTTGTATGTTTTTTTTAATGTCGGATAATGTTGTTAATACAAAATCTAATGGTCATATTGTATCTTGACAGTTATAACTCAGCCTCTAACACTGTCCCTTTTTTCAAATTAGACACATAGGCAAACCTGAAAATTCATGGAAGAGTGAAGGAGGGATGTCAGAAATGGCAACCATGCTGAGCGGTCTGTGGTTGTTTATTTGTGCATTTTTCTTCTGACTAACCAACCATCCATCCAACCATGCCCCCTTCTGCCCACACACTCTTCATCTTTCGTAACAATATTACACACACACACACTCAGGCTGCCCACTGATGCTTTCTATCCTACGAGGGCATGCCGTTCACTGCTTCAGTAAGCTCTGATGAAGTATTATTCTCCATCACTGACTTTTTTGTGACTTTTGCCTCTGGAAGATGGAATGGGTAACACATGCTAAAAGCATCACATGAGACCATGTGATCACAGTACTGTGTGGTGTAGTAAAACTAGGTATCTCTCCATAACTAAACCTTTTTTTTTATATCACAGCATGGAAAGCTCTCATGGTGACATCATTTCCACATGAGAATCCAGAATAAACATAGTATATGTAAATTTGTGTGTTTCAGGTGCTGTGAGGCATACAGATCACTTCCTTTTCTTACATCACAGATGATGTTGATGCTAAAGCAGCTGCATGTTTTAGCACCATATGCTTGCAACTAAAAGCCCCTTGACCCTGATTTCATCTGACTGAAGAAGCGGTCGAGGTGGGGGTGAAGAAGTGCAGCTTCTGATGAGACTGGATTAGCATGCTTCCTGTAATTTCAATGCCTAGAAACTCATGCTTTGATTTCACTGTGCTCTTCAGCCGAGATTGGGTTTCAAAGCTTTGGATCACTGTTAGGGTTAGTGGCTTGTGGGACTGATTGCACTTTTACCCTCTTCCTGTTTGGTTTTCATGTTTATGAATCCTCGGAGAAAGTTCTTGAAAGAAAAGAAAGAAATATTATATCCTCTGTGGCATAAATAATAAAGTCTAAAAGTCTTTTGCTGGAGGTGGCTGGTTGTATCTAAGAAGAAGGAACAGACTATACATTTACCTCTTTAATGTTTAGCCCTCCCCAGTTGGTGGATCTTTGTTTGTTTGTTTGTTTGTATGTTTTGGCTGGTTTTTTAGATATTTGTTTGTTTGTTTATAAGAAATCCCAGATACTCTACATTTTGAATCAGAGATTAATTTTTGATCAGGGTCCATCACTATAAAATAGTGTAATTTATAACTATTTTAAAGCTACATTAACTGCTTTTTTTGGACACTTGAGGGCAGAAGAGGTTCCTCAACAAGCTGCATAAAACATGAGCTGACATAGTATTGCCTTACGGAGTTGTTATGGCAAAAAAAGAATGAAATTTGCAGCTTTAAGTATGGAACTGTTGTCACAAAGCTTTGTTTCCCAAAATCAGAATGTTGAATTCTCAAGGAAAAGTTTCTTTAGTTTCTTGTCTCTGACCTCTCAGATGCAGCCACTCTTACAGTAGCAGTCCAGGGATTTGTAGTTCAAGCTCCTCCAATTCCCAGCGGCATCAACCATAACTTTTTTCTGCATGGAGGTGCAGATGCTGTCAAGTAGCACTGCCAGTTGAGTCATTTTTTGACAGAGGGCTTGTAGCCAACACACAGACAACTCTCTCACTCTCTCCCTGTCTCCTGCTGTTCTTATCTACCTCTCTCCTTCCCATCATTCTCTTTTATTCATCTCCCTCCTTCTCCCCCTCTCTCACCCAAT
Source organism: Xiphias gladius (assembly GCF_016859285.1). Classification (NCBI taxonomy): domain Eukaryota; kingdom Metazoa; phylum Chordata; class Actinopteri; order Istiophoriformes; family Xiphiidae; genus Xiphias; species Xiphias gladius. Next base: position 26,786,713 of record NC_053416.1, on the reverse strand, counting down.
TCTTCTCTCACTCAGCTCTCCTCTCTCCCTCCCTCTCGCTCAATTTCACTCTGATCCAGTATCTCCCTCTACCCCTCTCTATCTCTCCTTGCCCTCTTACTCCCTCCCCTTTCTCTCTCTCTCATTTATTATTCTCCCACACCAGAAGCTCTGACACACACAGTCACACACACACGCCCTCTGTAGCCTGTAAACCTACCACAGCCAGCCAGCCAACTGGTTCATTCATCATTCATTTCGCTGGAGTGAGCAACTCATATATCAGGCAGGACTGCTTGATGACTACCAGTAAATCTAGAGAAGAGGAACAAAACGAAGCAAAAGACAAAGTGGTGAAGTAAGCAGAGGTTAGTGTTGCGTGGCAGCAGAATGACTCTTTACCTGAGCAAACAGCAGAGTTGCTTTGCAGACCTGGATGGAAGGGGGGACTATGGGGACGTGCCATGTTCCCTCAGCTGGCATCATCAGCACCCCAGCAATCACCACCACCATCGCCCATGCCAGCGGTACCATTACGGATCAGTCCCTGGTGGTGCCACCCTTCCCCGAAAGGGGGAAGCCTGGCATTTGGACAGCACGTCCTCCAGGAGCCCCAGACGCTTGGCAGCAGTAAGAGCCAAGGGGGGGAGTTTTGATCTGTGGCCCTCTGAGTGTGACTGCGTCCAGAGCTGGCAGGAGCCCTATCAGGTAAAACTCTGCTATTACCAGAGTACATATGCAGCCATGTCCATGAGGAACAGCGAACTGTTGGACAGATCCTGACTGTTTGTGAATTAAGGTCAATTATGACCTAGGAGATTTTGTTGCTGCGCTTTTTTTAATGAAGAGAACAATTCTTGTACTAATACATTGCTTTGTCAGCGGCAGTGTGGACTTCTATTATTGATGGAGATTCCTCATTATCTCACTCAGCAGCTTAAGCGAGGTCTGTCTGTAAAATTTTCATTTAAACCTGTCTAATCCTCTTGTAAGGAGACGCTAATCTGAGGTTTTTACATCCTGAAAAAAACATGAATGCTCCTCTTTTTTTCCCGCAGTAAGGTAGAAATTAATTACAAATAGTGTGAATTTGTGTAAAATATTAGTTTTAGGCTTCAAACCTCAGTCCAGTGTAGTATGGGGGGGATCTGGATGATGCCAAACCTTCTTTTCAGGTTTGTTAAGAGGCTATAGAAATGTTTTATTGACCTGATAACCCCAGTGATGTTCTTATATGTTATATATCCTTTAGTATCCAAGCCAGGCTTCCGCAATATATATTTGCTGTGTGTCAAATCATATCCAGAAATCAATTATGAAAGCTTTTTTGTGCAGCGACTTACAAGCATTGTCTGTGTTGTCCTTCAGAACTGGTGACTTAAAGGATTGTATCAGTGTCAGTGACACTTCAGAGAGATTTCACTGTCAGAGACTGTAAAGAATTGGTGTTTAGTTACTATGGATTTGATCGCAAACAATCACATTTATCAATATTTGCTTGGAAAAGCCCCCAAAAGATATTTTAACTCAAAATCATTATATTATTGCAGCACATGAGTAAAGCATTGGATAGAAATGTCTAAAGCTGTCATTAGAAATAAGTAATTTTATTTCCAAATATTCAGACATTTTTCCAAATACATGTCTTTTTTCATTGAACCTAAAGCCCAGCACAAAGTCTAAAATATGGCCAGAACAGGTTTTAAAAATATTTAACATATGCCTATCATAACAGATGATGGCCATAACAGCAAAAAGCCTATTCTCAGAGCCTCAATTTGAAAATGTGGTGAAAGCACAAACGCTCAAGTAGTGAGCCTCTGAATGAACTGTCACTGTTTGGGGCTTGGAGCAAGTGATTTTAGTGTGTTTAAAACTGGGTGGTTTTGTAGGTCGCACTTGCATGACTGATCTTAAATTTTGACATGTTTTCTGCAGTGTGAGCAGTTTCAGAGATGTTGTAGCTGCAGGCAACACAAGTTACTAGTACTAAACAAAACACGCTTCAACAAGACAACCCCTCCACTATCCATCTCCAGCTGTACTGTATTTCTACTAATGGAAGCTGGCAACCCAACACATACATTTAGCAAGAAAAAACCTCTTAGCAGTTGTTGTGTGTGGCCAGGGCTGGGAGAGGCTGCATAGAACGCTGCCAGGGCCGTGAGAAACCGGAGGGAGCTGCTGCCCGCTGCAGGGACAGCTATGTCCTCTTGCAGCTTCTGGCACCATTCTGTGGCAAGGCTGTTTGACTATTTCTTATTTTATGGGGCATAAAAAAAAAATTCTGTTCATCTATGATGAACAGTAAGTATTACCTCATTCCTTTTACAGTATGGTCTGCCGCCTGGCATCAAAAGCAGGCAAAGTCGCAAACAGCTTTTATTGGGGGAGGGGTATGACCTAGGAGTCTACAGGAGCGTTATCTCTTGCTGCATTCACTTGCACACTGACATCACAGTGTCGGTCTTGTAAATTTCTGACCAGCCACAACTTTTCATTTATATATTTTTGACTAAGATTGCCCAAAACTGAGGAAGCAGGGCATTTTTTAGAGATGCCACCCCATGTCACCCCGGTAGATCTGCCCATGTCTTTTCAGAATATGGAAAAAAAATGGTGAATTTGATTTCAAGGGGAACTTGGTCAACTGGGTCTGTCATGCGTCCATCTAATCAGACATCAGAGCAATGAACCAAGCTTGTAATCTGCATCTGATTGCCAGAGCAGAATTATTTGTTGAGAAGACAGAGATTCTGAAGTGCAGAGAAAAATATGGGTGTAGCATAATGGAATTAAGGCATTGTTCTGGTATGTTTTTTTTAAGTAGCCATTTAATTATTTGCTCATTGGGCTATTATTGGTCAGGTTTTTTATTGTTGAAATATAGTATTAAATGAGCTGACTTAGTAAATCAGCAACTGATGAATACATGCAACTTGTTATGAAAGCCTCATGGAATCTTTTATAATTGCAGTTCTTGGCATACAGCAACTGTTCTGTTGTTTAATTATGTGAAAAAAAATCTGCTGCAAAGTGTGACATATTTAAGATTGTTGGGAATAAATGAAAGAAGAATTCGTCAGCATTATAGCCCAACTGATACTGGATTTGTAAGGCCCATACCGACTTCAGTAATTGAGAGTTTAAAAAATATGATAATGATATAATGATATGATAATGAATAATTGCCATCAATTATTTTTCCAACTCAACCATATCTTTGGTATTTCTGTAATACAGTTTTTTGTTTCTTATTGGCTGACATACACAGTATGATGATACAGATAGAGCTGCGTTAAGTGCACATTGGCCCCGGGCCCATCCCCTGGTCGATCGCTCTAGCTGTAGTTAACATAACAAAGGCATCACATTAACTAGCAGTGATCTCTTTAACTCACAGTACAAAAACACCACTATTTATCAACATTAACAGCATAGAAACCAAACAAACATGGAGTGTGAGTTACATGTATATTAGTCTTTTTCCACAAGATACATCTCAAAACACCTTTTTCATGTACAAACATTGCCCGTAAAAAAGATGCATAAAAATGATAAAGAGCATAGCCTAAATTTGATATTGGCCTTACCCATATGTTTTTTATTTTTGAATATACTATTGTATGCATAGGAGTGTGCGGCTCTAATGGCAGCCATAATGACAAATAATAACTGTGTCAATGTCTGGGTCTGAATATTCTTTCAGTTAAAGGCTCAATGAGCAGGATTCAACTCATTAATAACATTATATATTTTATGCCATTGTATGGAGGAGTTTTACACTTTATTAGCTTTTAAGAACTTTCTGTGTATGAGTGAGTGAGACATTTGCTGTAAATGTTTAAAAACTACTAAAAGCTGTAAAACATCTGTTCCTATTTAGGCTGCTTGTTATTATCTGAGCAAAATGGATGTGTATTTTCAGATGAGATGAAGCTGGAGAGTTAACAGGGGCTTAATGACTGATCAAGTGTTATCCTTTAGGAAATATACATGTGTTTGTGCAACCGAGCACGAGTGAAATTGCCTCAGGCCAGGCCAATGGGGGGTAATGGGAGGCCATCCATCATGTAGCTGAGGGTAAGTCAAGGCGTGGAAATTGCAAGGGGGCATCAGTCGGCATTACCTGTTCTCTACCTACTGCCTTTCCTTTGAAATACTGGGAGCTTCAACACAGGTACTATATGAAAATAGGAGGAGATAGAGGGAAAATACACTCATACTAAACGCAGACATATTTCAGACAGTCTGCAGTAGTGGTAGTGATAAACTGTAAAGGCGTATTTTTAATGGAAATGTCAAATTTGAAAGTTTAATGTCAGAATCACTTTTTGACAAGATTGAACCTGTCCTCATTTTTCTTGTTAATACCAGTCACAAATGCAAAATTGGTTGTTATTCATTATTACTCTCTTTTACCACACTTGAAGAGACAAATGATGATTCAATATTTCCTATTAGGCTCAGAGGAATCTATCAGTATTATCTCTGCTGGCCAGAACTATGGACCAATGACCTTCCATTTTGAACATAGTGTCAGTGGCATTTTACATTTCCTCATTCCTCTAGCTTAGCTTATCTGTTCATTTCTTTCACACTGCTCCATCTTTCTTTCCCTCACTCTAACCATACTTCTAAAGCACCCACATCTAAGAATGTTTTGTTGACTATTTTTACATGAGGTGCCAGTAAATTATTGATACACTCCCCTGTTTCATGAGGCACTATACATAGAGGTGCCGCTGAATTATTGAGCAAAACTCAACACGAGCACAAGGCTCTACTCAACAAAATACAAGAAACTCACTCTGTAACATCTCAAGTATCTTATGCAGCATGATTGCTTTCTGTAGCTTTTCATCATAGGAGTAAGGGTTTACACCTTCCTCATCATACAGTTAGAGCTTTGTAATGTGTCAGCTGATGAATGTGTCATTTCTGTTCTCTTCAGCACAATATCAGAGTGAAAGTTTATAAGAAAAGACAAAATACACAACATTATAGCAACCTGGGTTCAAATAGAAAACAGTCCATCCACATGTTTATTTGAGTGTTTGCAGAATGATAAGCATGAGAAAGTAGCCATGTAGGAGAGCATCTGGTCTGAGACAGCTACCCCAATACAACACTCATCCTTCAGTTTGACTGCATAGCATTGAAATGTGAAGGTTTTTTTTGTGTTGGCAGACTTATAAATAATAAATCAGTATTATTAGGATATGATATTTTATCACTGGTATAGTTTATAGCTCCTTGAAAGCCTCTCAACATATCATTCACAGTGTTGCCATGCTGCTGGACCACTGGCTTAAAGTGCTGTTCGAGGCAGTTGATCACATGGCGATGTTAGGAAGCATGAACAAGAAGAGAGATGAGCTTAAGTGCAGTTAAGCATGCCATTTATGAGTGCAGTTGAGTGGCCATTACCTCTTGGGTATCCATGTTATGATGTAGTAAATACTGTAGGACATAATAGTGCAAAGAATTGAAAACGCATGAATCTCCTACATCCTAATTATATATTTTTTAGAATCTTCTTTTTTATCCTTTTTTTCCAGATTTTCTTTAAAACATTAAATTACTTATTGTGACTGTGTGATTTCCTTTCCAGAACTATGCTGTAATATATTAAAGGCTACCCTTCATCACTGCGATACCGTTTACAATGTTGGCAAGCCTTTCCACTCTGTTGAGCTGCACGACTTGCTGACAGGCAATGGTCAGCAGAAAGCATTCAGTGACAGAAATAAGATTAATGACAGATTCTCCTGATTTACAATCAGATTATTTGAACTTCCTTCTCTCTAGCATAATAGGAGGAAATTTGCTGCACAAGAGCCTATTTGCTTCTTCCTGTTTCTTTCCATCTGTAATAGCTGCAAGTGACTTTCTGCCTGAGAATCATTACAGTATTACGGAGGAGTAGTGTATTAGTGGATGTATGATATAGGAGACTGTTTGCTTGGGTTTGAACAAACATTTTGTGGTGTTTAAATGAGTGAGTATTTTTAATTTTGGCAGTAAGTGATAGTAAGAGGAATACACTGTGGGCTGTACATGCCCTCATATTGTGTTATTTGAAGACAGAATTGAGTTCAGTCTTGATGTGCTCTCTGCTCACTCTGAGAACGGCTATGAAGTCATTCATATCATTAGTGGCCATGCACACCAAGCAGAAGTGTCTTAATCCCTCTCATCATTCCTCTCACAAACACAATTTTCCATGCTGTATATTAATAATCTCAACACGAAATCCAAAGGGACATTGATGTTAAATGTCAAATCTATAAGGTGGGTGCAAATTATGCATTAAATACATGCTGATAGCTCAGTAGAATGTCTTTTTCTAAAAAAATGGTAAAATATCTTAAAATTGCTGTGCTGGGGAGAAATAATAGCATCGTTATTCAGCTTCAGATAAGAAAGCTCCAACTCAGTAATGGGATTTCCTTTTTTAATGTTAATATAATTAGGTTTTTATTGTTTTCATGGGGTTGAGAGTAGAGCAGAAAGTTAACTGGGACAACAGCAGACCTTAAAGAAAACAGGAAAAAAGATCACAGAGGGAAATTTAAGGACACGTAGTCACTCTTTCTTCTTTCACATCTACTAAAAAGCGATTTATAAAATACCCCAGAGTCCGGTTCAGATCTAATTTGTATTCACTAATCTGCAAAATACTGATTAATTGATTTGAGCTCACTTGGATAGAATCAGACCAAGCATGAAAACATGTAGATGGAATTATTTTAGTGATAGACACACTCCATTATTCAGTTGACTTGGAAATGATGATAATTTGTGGTAATTAACCTTTGGAGTGTGTGGATAATAATGCTGGAGAAACTGGTAAAGTCTTCGTCAATATAAGTAATCATTGCCACATTTGATGAAGTGGCCTCTGGGTTCCTTTTTGTTTGATTGGTTGTTTTATTTGTTGTTCTCTGGTTTGTCTACATCTTTCATGCTAGATGCTCATTACTGAGTTGTATCTTATCTGCACTTCTAACAGATCAGCTGCATACGAAATAGAACAATGTGCAATGGGTTTTGCCTTGTCTTTTGTTTTTGTCTTTGTATTATTATTGATGACAATTTGTTTCTATTTGTTTCTTTTTTTGTTTGTTTGCACAGTCAAAAAAATACAGTTATAAAGCTATAAAATATATGTACAGAAAGTATTCAGACCCCTTCACTTTGTGCACATTTTATTATGTTCTAGATTTAATTTTAGATGGATAAAATTGTCATATTTGTACATCAGTCTACATTCGGTAACCCATAATGACAAAGTGAAAATATATTTTTAGAATTTGTGCAAATTCTTTAAAAATCAAAAATAAAATCTGTTATTTACAACAGTATTCAGACCCTTTACTGTGACACTCCAAACTGTGTTCAGGTCCATCCTCTTTGCATTTATTCCTTAATATGTGCATACAACTTGAATAGTCCACCTGTGGCAAATGGACATAGCTTAGAAAGGCACACACCTGTGTATCTAAGGTCCTACAATTCACACTGCATGTCAGGACAAAAACTTAGCCTTGATGTCCAAGGATCTCTCTGTAGACCTCCACGACAGGCATAAATCAGAGCAAGGGTATAAAATGGAAGGGTATAAATCTAGAATGGTAGAAGTCTGGAACCACCAGGGCTCTTTCTAGAGTTAGCCGTCCAGCCAAACTGAGTAAGTACGCAAGAAGGGCCTTGGTCAGGGCATTGACCAAGAACCCAACATTCGCTCTAAGAGCTTCAGAAGTCCTCTGCAGAGATGGGAGAACCTGCCGGAAGGATGACCATCTCAGCAGCACTCCATCAATCAGACCTTTATACTAGAGTAGCTGGACGGAAGCCACTTTGAGTAAGGCATTTGAAAGCCCACTTAGAGTTTGCCAAACAGCATGCAGAGGACTCTGAGAGCATAAGGAAAAAGATTCTTTGGTCTGTTAAGACAGAAATTGAACCCTTTCGGCAGAGAACCAGGCATTACTCATTACCTGGCTAATACCATCCCTATGGAGAAGATGTGGCAGCATCGTGCTATGAGGGTGCTTCTCAGGGACAGGGACAGGGAGACTGGTCAGAATTGAGGGAAGGGTGTATGCAGCCAAATACAGGCAGGTCCTTGAAGAAAACCTGCACCAGAGTGCATGTGAGCTGAGACTGGGGGTTGGTTCACCTGTCAGCTCGACAGTCACCTGAAGCATGCAGACAATGCTTGAGAGGCTTCAGGACAAGTCTATGGCTGTCCTTGAGTGGCTCAACCAAAGCCCAGACTTAAACCCCATAGAACAGCTGTGGAGTGACCTGAAGGTAGCAGTTCACAGACGCCTCCCATGCAATGTGATAGATCTTGAGAGGATCTGCCAAGAAGAATGGGATAAACTGCCAAATCCAGACTGGCTGTAACTGCCCCGAAAGGGGTTTCTGCAAATTATTTAATTTTTTAAATAACGGACATCAGTTTTTGATTTTTAACAAATTTTCAAACATTTCTAAAAACACGTTTTCACTTTGTCATTATGGGTTTATCCATCATTTTTGAATTGATGGGCAAAAATGGCAATTTCATCCATTCAAACTAAAACCTACAACACAATAAAGCAAAAAGGGATCTCAATAAATTCTACCTACATATTCATGCATATAAGACATGCATGAATAACTGAATTAGTTATTGATTTCAAGTCAAATTTAACTTTATTTCCAAATGAGGAAATTCTTTTGATCAATGTATACAGGGGTGATTATAGTACACAAGATAATAATATAAAAAATAAATTTGTGTATTTGAAAAAATAAATTAAATCCATAAAAGGAACCATACCAGAGAAAAGCCATGTTGGCCTCTTACAGTGCCTAACTACCCATCCTCCTTAAATAAAAATACTCCTCTCAAATCAAGTACATGCGCATATACTCACAAACTTTCACCCACACCTCGTGAATAACAGAAAGATAAAACAAAAGATGAAATTAAGAAAAGGCAAAAATGTATAACAATATCAATGTAATTTGTAGGTTATGAATTTGTTTTAATTTACTTTTAAATTGTTACACATTTTAGCTGTTTCAGGCTTAGTTAAATCAATTAAAATGAATGTTGTCAAAAAATGACAGTTCATTATTGCAGCTGAATTATTATCCTCTGGATCTCTGATATTAAGGCAAAGGAGATTAGTGAGTAGTAGTAATAAGCAGTATTAGAGAAGTAATAACAAATAGAGGCATTCATTGTATAATTTACTGTATATCATTTAGAGTATAAGAATGATTACCTTATTTTATCACATAAAAATGGAAATGCATGTCTTCAGGAATGATCAACAATTAATCATGCTTACATGGTTGGCAGTAGAGTTGAATTTTACGCCTGGTCAGCAGCAGTGCTAAATGTGTACATATTCTCAAGCACAAGAAGAAACTGATAAATTGGATTCTGTGCATAGAAATTAGCATACACATGGTTTGAGCACAAAAATGTGCACATACATGGCTGATTTATCAACCAAGGGCCTTACACTCATTTATCAACTAATTGTGAGTAATATAAAGAACCAGCCATTCCTATAGTGTATGTTACCCAAGCAGCTGGTTCATATAGTAGTCTCTGCCATATGAAAGTTGTGAATGACACATCAGCGAACAGGCTGAGTCTCTTGCTGATACCTTATGCTGTCACTGGACTGATGAGCGAGCAAACCATCTCATCTTTTACAGCATTATGTCAGTCAGATGCACAGCAGGTACATAGTCTGTAAGGCACTCTGAAACCTCACGATAGCACGGACATAAATCTGTGTGTGTTTAGTAATACATACAGTACGGTACTACTTAGCTCATGATACTGCAACATGTAAAATATGTTTTCAGCCTAGGACGGTACACAGGGGAATGATTAGGGCTTCCTTTTGTTATTGCCCTTTAAGTTTTATTCATCTTGTGGGGACAAAATCAAAGGACAAATTTCAAAGGAGTCTATAAATGCATCCTTGAGCATCATCTTTTGAAGTGAGTCTCATACATCTGACTCATTGTTAACATACTGTAAACTGAAATGCTGTTAATCTGATGTTCAGTCATGTTTTGGCCAAAGCAGTTCAAAGTTCCTCTCTTGGTATTTCTGCCTTTAACCATCTGCTCATTTTCTATGGGCCATCAGGAGAAACCATTTTGCGTGCACTGTCTCACATTCATACTGCACAATTTATGACAGCAATATTATTACCTGCCTCGAGGTCAAATTTACATACAATACAGACTAGAGAGGACCTGTTAGAGCCATAACAGCTACAGAGGAAAGACACCTTGAACTTGAAAGCTGATAGTTGAATAGGTTTTGACATTCTTACCATTGATGTCTATAAAATGTGAACATTTTACGTTTCCCAGGCACTCATGGCATATTTCAACACAAGCTGCCAGCCTGTATGAATCAGAAATTCTACAATAACTATGCTTTGGCAGCAACTTTTGCTATCAGAAAGGTGTCAGAATTGCATATCTGCATGCTATCCACTCGTTTACTACCCATGTTCTCATCCATCTCTCTTGTTGAACCCATTCAGCTATAATATCTCTTATCAGAGTGCTATCCATGAGAGGGGTGCATTATGGTACCATCCAGCAAATGGAAGTCTGTTAAATTGTTGATGATACAGAGATCCACAAGCTTGTCCCCTGGAAACATTTATGGAAAGTAGGACATTGGTGGGCACAGGCGTCTCTATTACTAAATCCCAAGTCTCACCCTTTCCTCCCCCTTTTCTCTCCGTCTCTCTTACAGGCCAGCCCTGCCCCAATAATTGTCAACACGGACACTTTGGAGTCAGTTCCTTATGTGAGTTTGAATTTTTGTGTCTATCTTTTAATGCACTTATTAGTCTTTTTCAGTAGAAGATGAATACCTCCAGCTGATTAAAGCACACTTGAGTAGGAGCAAATTTTAAAAAAAGGAAGCAGTCCTTTCTGCTCTACTACTGAGTTTGAGATGATTTTGATTGTGTAACTTATCTTAGTAAAACAAATTTAGGTTACAGTGCTGAATTATTAATGTTTGTCATGAATAAAAGACGAGCCCAAGACTTTCGAAAGACCTTCATCTCTAGCACTTTTCACAGTATTTTATATCAAAACAAATCAATGAAGCTTCGGTGCAACACAGAAGCTGAGATAATAACAAATACTTCCCAAACGGGGATTGGGCTCTAAGAGGCTATGTATTTTCATAATAAAATTGTCACAGTTGGCACTTATGTTAACAGTTAAATATACGTTTCTGACAGGAGAGTATCTGCCTCATCCAGTGACTATTATTTTCCTTACTGACAACATTTATCGCATTTATTTAGGCTATTTGTTAATGTGATAGAGCTTCATCAATAAACTGAAGAGTCAACATTTTATTATATAGTAACAACAGATACAACATACATACAGATACAATTCTTCCACTGTTTATAATGTTATACACTGTTCCTGTTTCACTGCTTTTGGTAATTTAGTATTCAGGTCTTGCTTGCTTCCATAGTCATATGAAGTTCTGATAATAATATCTGATGCTACTCAAATGATGGTCAGCTGGGAATATGATATACAGCATCTCTCATGCTTATGTGCTGTTCCTGAATGAATGCATAATGACAGAAGCGCCTGCTGGTAATTAATCATCTCAGTGAGATATAGGATTAGTCAAACTCTATAGCTAACCTTTGCAAAAATACACCTTAAATTGTATCTGTCGAGCTGGGGTCTATTTAACACAGAAAGCACAAGTGGCCTTGGAAAACACCTGTCACCTTCACTTTAAGTATGTAAAACTGGCCTAAGAGTTGCTTTATATGATCCTCTATGAATATATTTCAATATAATTATTCAGTAGCACTGGCATTAATTTTCATTATAAAGCAATTTTTGAAGGACTTAAAAAATGGAGTGAATGTCTCAGCTTAATCTATTTTTTGTTTCCTCAGGTCAACGGCACAGAAATTGAATATGAGTTTGAGGAAATAACTCTAGAGAGGGTGAGTATCTCAGATCCCACAGCTGTGTTTAACCTCGGAAAATCTATGAGAACATGCCTCGGCACTGCGGAAGAGTGAAATGTTCTCCTGGAAGCTTTAAGATACAGTGCAAAGCCGTGATAGAGGGAAGTTTCAAACATTCCTGCTGCTTCACAAAAGGATCTGCGCTCAGTGTGTGGCTCCGTAATCTGTGTATATAGCTATATAGCTAATATCTAAGGAGGAATGTAATTCTCCTGGTATGAACTGTGTCGGACCAGTTACGACTTTTATATACCCAGACTAGCTTTTAGATCAGTTTTTCCACACCACCCTATTAAAACAATGCCAACAATTAAACTGCATACATATACTGCCAAAACTGCACACCTGCTGACCTAAAATAGCTTATCGTTGGTACGAATTTTATTGATAATGACAGCTAAATTTAACATGGCTTATACATAGATCTAAAGTCTCATTTTGCAGCTCCCCATTTGACTTTGGCTGGAAGGTTATTTGACTTGAAATTGAATTAATTCAGATTTTTGATATAAAGGAAGGCATGAAACAGTTTTATCCCTCGCAACCCAAAAAACGATTTGTGGGCTAAAGCAGATTTGGCACAGTTGGCATGACCTCGTAAATGAATCTCCAAGTCATTGAGGTGGAAATACCAGCTAAGTCGATACTAACAGTCACCGAGAGGAAACAATTTTGGCAGCACCAGTACAATCAGGAGCAGAGAAAAAGGCAGACTAGCAGCATAGGTGAATGCCACCAGCCAACCAACAAGAAAGCCTGCACAGGGGCTTTATAAAGATAAGATTTAATACATACAGTAGTCAGCCTCCATCCATTTTAAAGGACCTCCATATTTATCATCTGCTATCAGATAGCACAGACAGGCCTGTGTCTGGTCCCCTCAAGTCATCACCCTGGAGAGCTGAGCAACTATTTTTGATTCAGTGTTCCAGCCCGTGAGGCCCCGCATGCACACTCAGTCGGTTTAATAATCAGAAGAAGCTGCTGTTCCCATCAGCTAACAACTTAATCAAAGCTTGACTCTCATTTTGTGATTAGGCATCCAGGGGATTTTATGTGAAGAGCCAACACTTATAAATACAATATTTCATAGTAAAGTCATGATAATGAAGAGCAAGGTTAACTCAGGAGAGAGGCTGTGACCGTGGCTTACAGTAGGATGCCAGGGCCATTTTTTAATGGCAAACTGAAGACTTAACACATCTGACCACTTTATAATCATACCGAGAGCAGTGACACAAAAAAAGTCATACCATTATATCATGCATCAATATTTGATTAAATTTTAAAGAAATTGCTACTTGTGCTTTTCAACAGAACTAAAGGTCGACACTTAGAAAAGCAGTGTCTCCTAAATGCGTAAAAAGAAAGATTGTGGAGTAACTCAGCTGATTTTAAAAACTATAAATTAATAAATTAAAATCCAGGAAAAAATACATCCACAACAACATAAGCACACTAATAGAATTATCAATTGATTTGATGCTGATCTTCAGTATACTGTTACTACTGTCACAATAACCAATAAATTAACAGCTGCTATAGGTCGACTACGGTACATATCTTCGACCAAACTTAGTCAGCTATAACAGCTGAAGACAGGCTGCTGTGATTGAGAGTATTTGAAACATCTGTAGCTAACAAGTGAGAAATCAAATTAAATCGCTAAAAGTAATGGATAACTGATTAAAACATCCAGCTTCTGCCACTCGAAATAGGAGTACTACAAATGCAAACATGACCAGCCCACTTTAAAAAGGGACAGCAAGCCTAAACGTTGACAATTCCAGGATGATGTCTTGTCTGAAAAGTTATTGTAAAAATATAAATTTTTGATAATTTTTTTATTTCATTAATAGTGATGAAAACATACAGTTTAGAATCAATTGAAATAAACAAATTTTTAATTTATGTTGATGAAGGGGTACTTGAGCTACGCTGACAGTGAAGTGAGGATATGGACAGACAAAATACAGACAAAAAAGGTTGGCAACCACAGCTGTATATAAATATTTGTGAAAAAAAAATGCACATGGCATACTTCAGTGTAATAGGAATAAACAGAGCACTATTTGCTGACAAGTGAAATCCCAACAACAAGAATCATGTTTTCTCTGTTATATCTACAGTTGGACAAATTCTGTAGAATGCTAAACACATCCCCATTGAAGATAGTTGTCCTCAAACTGTGTTAGAGATATTCAGTTGATGTGTTGGCATCTTGGCACATCAGATATAGATTAAGTTCTGGCTGCACAGTCCCTTTTGTCACTGACTGCTTTCCGTGGCCGCAGGGTAACTCAGGGTTGGGCTTTAGCATTGCTGGAGGGACAGATAACCCACACATCGGTGATGACCCCGGTATTTTTATCACCAAGATCATCCCTGGAGGTGCTGCAGCAGAGGATGGACGCCTGAGGTCAGTCACTTATACTTCCCCACACAGGTAACAAGAGACAACTTGAAAGATTTTCAGACCTGATGGGAAAAAAAAGAAAAAAACTTTTGAGAAACTTTTATGTCAATGCCAGAAATGTCCTTTAAGAGGATGTATTAAAGATAATCTCTCTCACCACTCACTGGAGACTAGATGTATCACTGCTTATTTCCTCCACTAGGGCACTTGATAATCTACCTTCAGAAATATTTAATAGAAAACATATTATGTTACAACATTACACAAGTGTCATTTTTCTGTTTCTGAACTGAATTTTGAAGTGTATTAAGGACTAAAACCTGTTTCCTCTCCAGCACTATTATAATAGCTTTTGGAGGAGCCTTGGAAAACTCTACTTGTCAGTTTATCTTGCCGGTACCTATTTTTCAGTGACTCTGGCAAACTCATTTTATCTATATTAAGAAGTGATACATTTTTTAAAGTGTATTTTAGCATGTATATTAACCACAATTAAATATTACACAAATTAAATAACTGTCTGATTAATCTCAAGAATAACAAATGTATTGTTTCAACTAGTATTTTTTTCAGCAGCGTTGCTATTGTGCACACATCCGTAAGCGTGTGACGCTGGACCCATATTTATGAGCATCAGGGGAGAAATAGCTTAAAACAACCTCAGAATCCTTATAGATAGGGTGATTCATTTTCCCCTTGTGTGTCATGTGTCATGTGTATCTTAATTTACCAAGAACTTTTGACACTTAAAGGGCTCTGGAGCCCCATGTAGCTGTAGTAATAAATGTGAAAGAATGAAATGCCTCAACTAAAATTACTTACACTATTTTTATTACACAAATTGACTAGATAATATAAACGTAATGAACCAGTTTGTCAGACTCATTTGAATGTTCAAATACAATTTGACTAACAGGATAAGTGTACAGGACAAAGTTGTACCAGTTTAAGTTTGTGCCTCTTTGAAGGTGGCACCCCATATAATTTTGATTTGTTTGTGTATTGTTTTTGCGCAGACAAAATAAAAATTTGTGCTTGCTCAGTTTATGAGAAATTAAACATTATGTTTTTAAGGATATCCCTCAGCACCACACTAATGTCCAAATTACTCCAAAGTGGTGACTCATTCGTTGGCACATCATTTGTGCAAGAAAAACAAATATCTTTGTTTCATTAATTCTCAAGTTATGAGCTTTACACATCAGATAAATAAACTGTGATAACTTGAGAAATAATGAAGCACAGATGTTTGTTTTGCTGCATAAATGTGCACAAACAATGCACAAATGAATAATACCACTCTCATATTTAATTTCTCAAAAATGCACAAATTAATTGAAATAGTTTTATTTATATCCTGATCACATGGGGTGCCAACCCAAGAGAGATGCAATGTTTGCACATGGTTTGGTAGTACTCCCTACAGACTTCAGTAATTCGATACACCTATCTGTTTAATTAGGCGCCCACCCTAAGTTATTAATGTGAAATGTGCCGGTATTACAGCAGCGTAGGTAACAGGCTGCACAAAAGTGTTAATGCATAGCCTAACATGATTAACTAGTAATCATTTGCTTGGTTTGTAACAATCACTTCGCCATGGACATTCAGAAATGTTCACTTTGTTTAACTAAATTCTGGTACTTGTGTTATATTTCAGTGCCAGCTTTGTCACTAAAATGAACAGAGGGGGTATGGATACATTCTGCCAGATCCTTTCCTACAGGGGTTTATCAAGGAGACACAACACAACACGGCCTGAGCTCATTCATCACTCAACTGGAGTGAAAGGCTTACTCGAGTGAAAACACTCTCTACACTGTACCTGACACCTGAGATCTTGGCTAGTTTAGTAATAGACATGAACACTTTTACCTTAAGTAAGAAACTGAAGAGCCACATTTTGACTGAGAACAGTTTTGCCTCTTAGAACATTTGTTGGAGCTTTTCTGGTTTAATGCAAAGGTGTATGTGCCAGTAATTAACAACAACAAGAAATGGATTGTGGAAATTGATATTTTGTCCCTGTGCATCCATCATGGTGTATCAGCAATCCTCAATTTTGTTTATTAGGTACTGCAAGACAATAGTTTGAGTTTATATGATAAAATATATGTTGATCTAGAACTATTGGCACCTATTAAATGCATTGCTGTCCACCAGAGAGCTACTATTTTGCCAACAGTGGTCACAGTGGTGGATTTACTCTCCAATTATTTGAGGCTTGACAAGGCTTATTATAATCTAAAAAGGAAACCCCAGGAAAGGTTTTGCATTTGGATATGAATTTTTGTTTATCAAAAACATTTATAAACCATTCAACAAAGAAACAAAAGAAATGATCAGAATGTTGATATACAGACCTGGGCACTGTTTTTCATATGTGGATAACAGAATCATCCAGATTAGAATGTTGACAATTTGACACAAATGTGGATTTTCTGGTTCTTCAAAGCGGAACTGCTGTCAGAGCAACAAGTCCTTAAGACCTTTTAGGGTGAACTCCACACATGAATCAATTTTCAAATACAAATGGCTGGCTTTCTTAGATTTATAATGAAAGAGTGTTGATATATGTTTACCAATCATTGTGATCTATAGGTCTAATCATCACAATTTAATAATGAAAAGCTATATTTGGACATGATAAAATATATATTATAATAAAAGTTTGAACACTATAAAAGTACGAGTCCAAATGTAGTTTGAGATACTGTGAGCACTCAACTAAATCAACTCAACTAAAAGATTTTTTCTGTAAAAAGACCAATAGGTTCAGAACAAATGGAATTTAATTTCCAATTAAAATGGGAATTTGTAAGTTGAAAAGTAAAACTTATTAAAAGATCACCTAAAGAGCTCAATTTGCTGAAAATTCTTTCCTCACTAATCAAGCACCAGCATCACATGGTCTAACCACATTCACAACCATACCTAATGTAACTGCAATCACATGATCAGTTCTCAGCCAATTATATAAGTACTCATTGTGTTTTCAATTCTCTATTCCTTTAGCCTTTATTTGAAGGTAACTTTCAAGATAACTAAGATTAACATAAATCTTCAAACTGTGTTCGAAGAAACAAATTAGCTGGATGAGAATTCACAGGATTATTATTGCCTTATAACAGCATATTAGCCTGAATCAGCTAAGCCACATTTGAAGAACAGGTCCCTGTAGTCATAATTATTTAGTCTATTTTTGTATGTGTGTATAGTGTTTGTTTTGTGTTACCCCGTGATGGATTCCGTTTGTCAGACCCTGTACATGGTAGTCCATATTATACATGCTTTTATTTGAAGAGGTCACTGGAGATGTAATTACCTAATAAGTTCAAGAATGGCTAGGCAATTGGTCTCTACTTGAAAACAATATGTTGCATTCAAGTTGCAGGCCAGCCCCTTGTTTTCGTTGCAAACTGCAACACAGATGCATTACACATGCATGCACAGCATCAATCTCAAGCAGATCACAGAAGAAACAGGCTGGGCATAGATCACACTTACCCTAACTGATGGTCACCCAATCGAAGGTGGGCGGTGAGACTGATGCATTATGGATGGAGGGGAGGTCTAATCTCTGTGAGGAGCGAAGCCTGATGGGGATTTGTTTTTCAATAACATTACAGAAGCCAGACGGACTTCCTGTCACTGCTCTGGGACACTGTAGCGGTGCACTAAGCATACTTAATGCACCGGCTTGGGTAAAGGGAGTGCTTGAAGCATTATTACTGTTTTTCATGGAGGTGTTGTTTTTGAGAAGTAAAAGCAAGTGGTCAGGACTAATCCCACAATAACCCTACCATTTTATCACTGATATTTTTTCTATGATTTTTTTCTATGAACCTTTATGAGAGTTTTCATCATTATTGGCTCATTTATTGGCCATCATTCAGTGGTTCTAATTCTAATTTATATGTGTCCTTAGCCCTTTTGAAGCAGCTGAAAATGTTATATATATAAAGAGTTTATATATATATATATATATTTGTGTGTGTGTGTGTTTGTCTATATATATATATATATATAACATTTTTCAACTGTATATACATATATATTTTTATTTTTTTTTATTTTTTTTTTGACATGATGTGTAAGTAAACATTTCTTTTCGCTCTGTTTTCCACTTTTGGAAGTGTGTGTGTATGTATACATGGGATTTCAACTGTGTGTATGCATGTGTGTGTGTCTGCGTGTGTGTGTGTGTGTGTGTGTGTGTGTGTGTGTGTGTGTGTGTGTGTGTGTGTGTGTGTGTGTGTGTGTGTGTGTGTGTGTGTGTGTGTGTGCGCAAACTGGGTCTCAGCTGGTCTCTGTGAGCACCCCCGGGAGAGTTGTGTCCTTGTTTGCCAGGGCGCGGATGTTTTGGTCAACACCTTAGGGGAATTCAAACTGAGCCACTTGCTGACTCTGATTTTTGCAGACTTGTGTGCTCACCCACATGCACACACCCACTCACATTCTAACCCACTGTGACTCTCTGTTATACATCAAAGATATACATAGATAAATAAGTGTAGGGTTCCCACAAGTCCTTAAAAAGTCTTAAAAAGTGTGAAATCCAATAATCTTAATTTTTGGCTATTGTTTATGATTATGATGTTAATGACTAATTAACTTTATTCTCACTTTTAAATATGTTTTTGGTAACAAAGAAAATGTATTGATCACACTGTAACAAATCTACAAAACAAACATGGAACCAGTTACCACACATGTAAAAACCCAGTCTGCACCCAGTCTGCATTTGTCAGAGCACACCCAGCTAGTGTGTCAGGATATGGTGTGTGGCCTGATGTGTCGTAAAATTAATAAGTTAAAATTTCAGTTAACATTATTTTCATCTAATATGGGTAAGTTCGATGATGTCTATGTGTACATATATATATATATATATATGTGTGTGTGTGTGTGTGTGTGTGTGTGTGTGTGTGTGTGTGTGTGTGTGTGTGTGTGTGTGTGTGTGTGTGTCTTCAGTGAGATGCCAATATAGGACTGATCTGCCTGTCTATACTGTAACCTTGTTAGTATGTAATCAGAAACATTACCGCTTATTCAATTCAATCCCTGCTGTGTTGATTTATGTGTTTATAAGATGTTTTTTGGATAAGCATAGATTTTTCTTGTTTCGGTCAAAATGCTTAACAGTGTCTCATCTTAATTGTGATAGATTGGCCCCTCAATTACTACTTTAGTTTGAGCTTGACTTTCTAAAATAGGCTTCAGGTTTAACAAGGTTTTCCAATGGTGGGTGCTATGCATCTGCCTTGCACACACTCCTATCCCAATTAAACATGCTGACAGTTTTTGAAGAACAAAATCGGGTGAGTGTAGCCTTGCTCTTAATTATTATCAATCATTATCATCTCAAATCCAAAATGTTCCTCTTCCAGAGTAAACGACTGCATTCTGCGGGTGAATGATGCAGACGTGTCTGAAGTTTCTCACAGTAAGGCAGTTGAGGCCCTGAAGGTTGCAGGTTCTATTGTCCGACTATATGTGCGGCGCCGCAGGCCAATGCTTGAGACCGTCATTGAGATCAAACTCATCAAAGGACCAAAAGGTGGGCTCAAAAACACAGTCGTGCTTAGTCAAGACATACAGAGTCACATACAGATTAATTGTAATTAACAATTGATAATCACTTCTATTCTGTGATAGATGGTCATGTAAATATTTTTCATGGGTATTGGTAATCAGTTTGGTTTTATCTAAAGGAACAAAACTGGTCACTGTCACTGCAGCATATTTTTTGTATGTACTTTAACTAAAACTTTTGCCAGAGGGCCGAGAGGGTTGTCCCTGCTCAACATAAGAATATAGTGGTACATAATATTGTATGGGGAGACAAGCACTTAAAGCTCTCCAGTTAAGTTTAAAACTGATCCACTGACACAAAAGTGTTAAGTGATAACCTCCAAATGTATATATAATATATCAAAAAACACCTTGATAAATGGATTAGTGACAAGACTTAACATTTACAGCTTCTTCAAAATACTTTTTAAGAAAGCATTATGAAGCAGCTGCAGGAAGTGTTTGACATATTAGGGTAAAATATTCTAGTTATAGAATATTTTATGTATATTAAGATGCACGTCATCATATCATGGTCTCATGTATTGTCTCAAGCCTAACATCTGTCAGACACATAACCCAGAAACTAACCAACTACTTTCATATACATAAACACACACATTAGGGCTTGGCTTCAGTATTGCAGGTGGAGTAGGAAACCAGCACATCCCTGGTGACAACAGCATATATGTCACCAAAATCATTGATGGCGGGGCAGCACAGAAGGATGGTCGGCTACAAGTTGGAGACAGATTGTTAATGGTGAGTAACAGGTATGCTAGCAATGTCAAATGAGACCCATTTTTAGTCTTTACAAGAAAATCTAGAAAAAGTTTTGATACACAAAGGCTGTTTCTTATTACCCTAGCTGATGAAACCTCTCATCTGAGTTGGATGGAGCTATGATGGGAATTACGTGCTGTAACCAAACTCTATGGACTAATACGAATGTTAAAAGTTTAATTTGTCCTGCCCTGAGAGCTGCAAAAAACAGGCAAATGAGGTAAATCACTCACACAGTCATGAGAAAAGGCAGTGTAGGTGAAAACACCTATGTTGTCAAATACAGGCAAGGTAGGTCTGGGGATGCCATAAGTAGAGGCAATCAACAGTTCTGCTCCAGACAGGGGTAAGTAACTAGGCTGAGGAGCCATAGGTTCTGGAGCTGCCTGATGAGGATACGTGGCGTTAACTGATGGTGACTGAAGAGTTGAGAATACTAGAGACTGGACTGGGAAAGCGGTAGAAACAGCATGATCCACAGGTGGTGGTTGCTTTTGAGGAGGATGGAGGTGCAACTCCTGAGAGTGATTTTGTGGCTGGTGGCCGAAATGTAGGGGTTTGGTCGGCTGTGACAACTGTAAGCTTGATGGGAATTGCAGCATGCTGCCTTAGGTGTTACCCATGGTGGGTTGAATATGTGCTGTCACCCTGCTTCACTCGTGAAGGTGGAGCTGGTGGAACGGAGCTGTCAGGAGACATTGGAGGTTCTGGTGGGATGCCCCCTGTCTCAGTCGTGAGGGGAGACGTAACAAGTTTGGCCACCTCTAAATCCTTCTTTGAACAGCTCCTATCTAGACATATGGTTAAGGCCTCTCTGGCCGATGGTGCCTCTTCTTGAGCATGCTGAATCCCTTTAGAAGTTTGGATATTTTAAATCAGCCTGTGATTCCTCTTCTAATTGGTGCAGAGATTATCAAGCTCCATTTTTTACATCCTCTCATCCAGAATAGCAGATTTTACAGGGGAGAGAGCCTGAGAAGGATACATACCAATAGAGAGCAATGTACAATGACTAGATTTGGAGAAAGACCTGGCTATACTCTTACTCGTTTTCCTGGAATTGTTTCCATGTTGTTGTGAAGGTGAGAAGTAGCAGATGAGGATGAACCAATAATGGTATACAACCAGCTTCATAGTCATCTAGGTGACGGGGCAAGCAGTGGTCTCTATGTGGCCTTTCCAGGCTCTCTGACATTTCTGGGACCGGGCTCGAAGGACCAGTTATTGTGGAGTCAATTCTTACTCTTATACTCCGATTACTGCTGGTTGAGGTGGTAGCAATAGGTAATTAGATTATTGGACAAGATACTGAACCCCAAAATTGCCCCCGATGTTTCATCGGTGTGTGAATGTGTGCATGTGTTTATAGAAAGTGCTGTATGCATACGAAAGCGCTGTGCGAATGGGTGAACTTGGGATGTAGTGTAAAGCATTTTGAATGATCAGTAAGAGTAGAAAAGTGTTATATAAGTGCAGGCTATTTACCATTTGTTCATTGGGATCTTGGTAGAAGCAGAAGGGAGTGCTGCATGGGCAGAATTCACACAAACAAACAACCAGTTTTTCAAAAATCAGAATAACTAAAATAAATGTATTTACATGACAATTATAGTAAATTCCCATGAGTGTGGCAATGCCCTACTTCACATGAAAAACAACTAAGAAGAAACAAACAGATTCAACTTACAATAACATGAAACCGTGTCCATTCAGGTAACATCAGGACAGGTAAATGATTGGGCTCTCAAATTAGCACTTGGTTGCTACATGATACACTATGACATGACAAAGAAGGTGTTAATTAGCAGCTACAAAGAATTCACACAGAGAGCACTAAAGCGACATATCTTATAAGTGGAGGCCATAACAAACATAAGAGTGTCTAATAAGTCATAAGCTTGGTACTCACAGTTTGTTGATAAATGCAAAGTAGGCAAAATGCAGTGCACGTTTAATTGTCTCTCTAATTGCCTGTTTAGCTGCTCTTGATTGCACTGCTCTGGCTGAGCAAGACAGCTTCCCATATGGAAGCAATTTCACATCTATACCACATGGCCGGAGCTAGAATTATGAATAAACATGATCTGTTTTAACTATTAACACACAAATCATTCTATTGTTGTATTGTATTATCTTGTCCTTACTGAATACATTATTAAAACTTTCACAATGTGGGCTGAAGCAAGTATGTGAACCCCTAGACTAATGACATCAACAAAAGCTAACTGGAGTCAGGAGTTAGCAAACCTGGAGTCCAGTCAATGAAACCAGATTGGAGGTGTGGGTTAGACCTACTTTGATTTATAAAAAAAACACTCAAAGTTTGTTATTCACAAGAAACATCTACTGATATGAACTGTTTCGCAAAAAGATCTCAGAGAACTTAAGATCAAGAATTGTTATTGTCATAGAATTTGCATTTCTGGAAAGAGTTACTAAGTAATCTCAAAGAGGTATAAGGGTATATAGATATTCATCATATTCAACAGTCCACAGTTTGACAAACTATAAAAGTCTGTAAATGGAGCCGGCTTCTGTGGCTACTCTCCCTAGAAGTGGCCGCCCAGCTAAGATGACTCCGAAAGCACAACACAGACTGCTTAATGAGGCAAAAAAAATCTCAGGGTAACAGCTAAAGGTTTGAAAGGAATCATTCGACCTGGTTAATCAATAAAAACAAACACTGTCCCTTAAGTTTGCCAAAGAACAGCTTGACACTCTACAACACTACTGGAAAAATGTTTATGCTAATGAAACTAAGGTTGAATCGTTTCGGAAGAACAAACGGAACTATGTATGGTGTAAAAAAGGTGAATGAAAAGGTGAAAAAAAAAAAACATAACCACCACAAGGACACAACTGAAACCTTTGTATAAAGACTGTGATATTCTAAGTTGTATCAGTATGTTGGATACCACAGTGGCACTAATTCTGGTGTTTTTCTGTGATGATAAAATGAAAATCAGTAATTTAAGTCAAAACACCTCTCACAAAAGCATGTTTAAAGTATGAAATTATGCTTTTGATGTGCTGACAAGTGACAGCAATGGAATTATGAATCTAACTCAGTAAATAGAGTAACTCAGAGTCTTTCATGATGGTCTTATACGCCCATGACATAACGCTGATTCTGTTGGTGAGTTTTATGAATAAACTGTATAGCATCTGTATCCTGTTAATACAATGGGTGCTATTATACACCCATTGTATTAACAATACTTATACTATTGATATACAAGAGACTAATGGTGATTCCATGATCAAGTTATACTCTGTCTAGTACATTGACTACCAGTGCATTAACCAGGCAGTGTGTTTGCAGCTGAAAACATTCATCCTAAATGATAATTAAGTGATTAAATGACTGAGGCACATATTTTGAAAGTAACAAAGTAGGTTGCTAACCTACTGACTCAGTAACAAGCTCTCTCTTGAGGAGGGAATCCCTCCTGCTTAATCAGTGCTTAATTTAATTACCTTCCTACTGTTGTGTTCTCACCCGAGACCATCTGTCATAATCCAGTCTCCTGGAGATAGGAAGCACGCTAGACTGATCTGAGCAGTAAGAAAACAAAAGGTAGCCTTTAAAAGTACTGATTGAACACAGAAAGACTGTTCATTGTCTGGACAGGTGAACAACTACAGTCTGGAGGAAGTGTCTCATGAAGAAGCTGTGGCCATTTTGAAGAACACGTCGGACGTGGTCTACCTAAAGGTGGGAAAGCCCACCAATGTCTACCTATCAGATCCCTATGGGCCTCCTGATATCACACATTGTAAGTTATCATCTCTTGTTTTAACTGATTAGTCACCAGTAGATCAATTATCTGTCTTTAGAAAAATCTTAATCAGACTGAGGAGAGCATTATTCAGTAAATGTAAAAGATGCAAGATTTGTGTGCAATGAAGCAATATCTCAGAGCATGACTCTGAATCAACTTTTCTTTCAAAAATACACAAAACATTTAGAAGTTAAAGCTGCATGAATCGATGTTTGGCACACACAACGCTGATTTACTATCACATTATAAAGTTGGTATGGTGTACATATTATCAAACAATTGCCAGTTACTGCTTTTAATGTTTTGGCTGATCGGTGTATAGTCATAGAGAGATTCTTTGTTCTTAAAACTATATTTTTATGTTAGAGAAAACTACTACTTTTATATAAATGTTTTAAATTTTCACTCCACTCCAGATTTTAATATCAAATCCCATATCACTGTATTTTGAAAGTAAATTTGAAATATAAAATATTGAAAATTAGAAATACAAAGCATGCAGGAATACTTTTATGGCATAATGGAAATTTGTCTGCTAGTTTGTCTATTTATGCAGCTGCCATTCTGTTTTTACTCTTTCTCACTCTTCCCTCACAGCTTTCTCTCCAGCCATGGAAAATCATATCTCTTCCCCCATCAACAGTGGCACTCTGGAGTATAAATCTGCCCCCCCCCCAATCTCTCCCGGGAGTTATTCCCCCCTCCCTAAGCACTTACTGGGGGAAGAGGATATAAACAGGTTGGATGGTTTTTCCTTCTTACGGTAATTACCTCCCTTCCTACCAGACTACTAGAACTGCAAGTAGAAGCTTTGTCCACCCAGCTACTTGTGTCTCCCCAATAGCCCAACTGATCTGTCTTTGTGTGGCAATTCAAAAGGCAATCAAAACTCCATGGGGAGTTATGATGCATTTTGAAAAGATATCTTGTTTCTCTGAGTTTGGATCACCTGTTACTTTTGTAAAATCCCACTAATCCCAAAGTCTATTTTTCCCCGCAGTGTTTTTCAAAGATGGCCTCAAAAAAGAGTTCTGGGATGATAAAAATGAGTCCCTTGACCCCCAAACAGGAGATGCAATGTTATATTCTGATCACATTTACTCAAAAAAATATTTATAAATTAGAGGGTTCACAGAAACAGCAATTTGAAAACCGCTGGTCATCTTGTAGTCCTGTACTTCTGTTATGCTGTGTTGTGTTTGTGGCTGAATGTCTCTTTTTATGATTTCTTTCTGGACAATGTTTTGTTTCGTGCCATTCTGACACACATCTGCTTGGAGTATCAACATTGTGTTTTGGTTTTGGTGGTACAAGCTGTAATGTAAGGCTTTTGTAATGTTGGTTATTGGAAATGATGTTATAGTAAAGGTTGCCTCAGGTCCAGCAGAAGTACCTTCTAAGTCAGGTTAAAATGTGAAAGGGAATGTGTAGGGAAAGATTTTGAGACAAACAGCGTATCTGTCCCTCTTGCCTGTTTCTGTAATACTGATGTGGCATAAGTGGCAAAGACAGATGTTGTCTGGCTGTTTCATCTTTTTTTTTTTTTTTGGGGTATTTTCTAGGTTTCTAGGAGTTTTTCTAGGTTGTTAGAAACCAACCATAACAGAGTATATGGTTTTAGCTGACTCATGGCACATTTGTTGGACCTTAGTGAGTCTGCTGAAGCTGATATGACAAATTTTGTCATACCTGTAAAGATAAGGCTTTTGGTGGCACATTTTTTAATCTTTTTGGTTCTAAGTGAACAGTGGAAATGCAAACAAAAACCAGTCTAAACGTTCCAGTTTATTTTTTGGCAGTCAAAAAGTGTCATCTATCTGTTGCCTTTTTTAGTCACTCCTCTCTGACAGATCCCAGCCTGAACGGCGGAAAGCTTAAGATGTCGTACAGGACTGAGTCACAGCCAAACATTAGCAACTCCCCACCCTAACACCTAATCCCAAAGTAAGCTGCAATAAGGTTCAGGACCAAATGGGCCAAATTTCCTATCAAGTCAAATCGAAGAGTAAAGCTTTTGTTTGTCTGGTCAGCAAATGTTGCCAGAGGGGATGTTACCCCTACTGCTTGTCAGATATAAGGTTTGGCCTGAGTGGCAGCTGGTCTCAGCTGGTCCATTTATTGGTTATATGTCAAAGCATTTGAAAAATGGCAGAGTAAAGCAGACTTTTAGGTAGCATAACAAGGAAAAGTGGTGGAAATCACAACGAACAAATGAATACATACACTGCATAATGCTTCTCTGTTAGAATAGAATTATGCTGTGCTGTCATATTCCATTTGCAAAGTAAAGACTGATGGAGGAATATCGCAGCAGATTGGTAACAAAAGCTCATTTCAGAGGATAGGTGAAGGACCCCTGTTTTAAGCCTTGGTGAGTGAAGGATTAATCCTCCATTCTCACTGGAGTTAAGAGGTTTACTATTTGCTCTTGTCAAAGGTGCATCCCTAATGGCCTTTGAGATTACCATGCTGACCTTAAGTGTAATACTGATAGTCACCCATGTCACTGTTGTATATTGTGTTCTACAGATACAGTTAGAAAAAACTGTGCGGATACTGAAGAGCCAAGTGGATCCTCACATTCTGTAACTGATGATGCATCTGCAGTAGCTGCATTCATTTTATCACAGTGGATTTGAAAAGTCCAAAGTTGTTCCAAAGTTAATAGGCTAAATTTTAAATGTAAGAATTTTCAGTTATGATATTTCACTTTAGCCAAGTAATTGGAAGAGGGTAGAATCCCCTCTGCTTTATCAGCGATAGCAGAATGATTCAGAAGTTGTTCTGACAAGTCAGACCTTTCCTAACTTGTCCTTACTGTAGTTATGTTGTGCTTAGTGTCTCATAAAAATTTGGATCCAGGGTCTCATGTACTGAATGAAGTCCTCATGGACATACTCAACTAAAAGGAAGGTAAAATAACCTGGATAGGAAAGCAAGAGTGGTAGTGTTAAAGAATTTTAGAAAATACTGTCAATTGGCTGTCTCTGGCTGTCTAAATCTAGGGCTGTTATAGGGTGTGAAGTCCAAATGTTTGGCAATCTATTGCTGTCCATATTCTTAATGCAAGGAAAAGATGTGAGCGAGGGAAGCTTAGGCCATGTCAGCCAAATGGAAAGCACCCTAAGTCATGGATTGGTCTGGTTATAAAATTGGTACTGTGTGGTCTGTTGTATGCTGCCAAGGTGACACCATTTTGTCTTCAGTTATTATCACCTTATTTGTTGGCATTTGAAACTTCTTTTAGAAGTTCTTATAGAAGTTTTTAGAATAGCTACTGGGGTTAATTCGCTGTAATTTAGTTAAGATTGTTTCCACAATTTTCTGTTATCCTCTGAAACACCAGCGTGTTTGAGCACCTGTTCTTTAATTTGAAACTAATATTCAGATATTTCTCAGACTACTGCATGGCATTACTTTTCCCTTGTAGTTTGAAAAGAAGTCCAGAAATTGCCAAAGTTACTGCAGTTTCAAGTGTTTGAACTCCAAAACCTGGGGGATTTAAAGGCCAATGAATAAAAGGAAAAGAGATGAACCGTGCCCCCACAGACCAGCCGTACAGTCCACTTCTTTCTCAAGGTCACTGCATTTTGCTCTGATGTGGACTGACTGGCTGCCTCATCTCAGCTCATTGCAGTATGAATGATTCAGCAAGAGAAACAAAGCTAACTGGCCAGTCCTCTCCGGCTTCTACATCTCACCAGTGGGTCATTATTGAGACTCAGTGTAAAATAACTGAATAAAGATTTGCTCCTTGGCATCTTTTTGACCACTTGCCCCAGACTTTTTTTACATTTCTGATCTCTGACCTTTGGCATGCCTTAAGCTACAGCCCTGCAGTGTTTTCTCTCCTCAGTCTCTTGTCTTTGCTTTCTGCAGTTTGAAGAGAAAGCACTGTGCAAGCAGATGAAGTGACCTGATTTTGTTTGGTTTCCTAAGACATTCACACTCATACTTTCTTTTGATTCAACTCCCATGTTGATTAGTCATGTTGAATTATGATTAGCAAAACATCCCTGCCTGCAGGACAGCTCATATCAGCAGATGCAGTGCTCACCAAAACTCTGTCCAGCTCTTTATTTAGGCTTTATAACTGCCCTTTATTTCTTGAGATGCTTAACTGTCAAGAAAGACTACAGTGTGTGATTTAGTGTGCCTGTTATTGTGAGATGACCCGCTATAGGTCTAC
Source organism: Xiphias gladius (assembly GCF_016859285.1). Lineage (NCBI taxonomy): Eukaryota > Metazoa > Chordata > Actinopteri > Istiophoriformes > Xiphiidae > Xiphias > Xiphias gladius. Next base: position 26,757,937 of record NC_053416.1, on the reverse strand, counting down.
AGCCACAGTCAGTTGCTGGGTAAAGACGTTTCCATGGTTGAACAGGATGCAAACACAATAGTTGGTCACAGAGGGAGAGAAAGCTGTAGGAGGAGGACGAGGAAGAGACAAGTGTGGTGGTGGTGGTGGTGGTGGTGGTGGTGTGCTGCAGTATGCTCAAGGCAGGCCAAACAGTGACATCACGCACAAATCCAGCCCATGCAACAGTGTGCATGTTTGCATTTGTACTTGTGTGTGTGCGTATGTGCGCGCGTGCATGCATGCGTGGGTGGGTGTTTGTTTGCTTGTGTGCGTGTGTAAGGAACAGTGGTCTACAATAATATGACTACAAGTCTCATATCAATAGACTGCATATACACACACAGACCAGTGTCTCAAACACACACATTATGCATAAATGACTCCTTTTAAAACTCACATACTGTTCTGAATGCTCAACTTAACACACATCAGTTCACAAACAGCCGACATGCACACACTATTGTCACTGAATGTTTAGCTAACGATACTGTTTGAATTTGCAGTGTGTCTTCACCAGATTAGCACTGCCTCTCCATGCAGGCATACCATGTATAAACTAACACAGTATGATGTTTTATGATGTTGTTTTTGATGAGTGTAATGAGTATATGGGAGTTTCAATTCAATACTTTCAAGGATATGGCTTTTTCTTTTTTTTCTGTTTTCAGTTGTCTTGTTTTGTTCTGTGTAGCACACCTCCAAGTGTTTCTTTGAGCAGTGTTTTGATTTATAAAAAAAATCAAGTGTAAATTTGAATAGCAGGACTACAGCATTTCATGATAAAAGGTGGTTATCAGTGGTTGGTTATCAAAAGTTTACTTTTTCCATCCTATTAGAAATCCTTCGCTAGATGATGGGGAGGGTCACAGGTTTGATTCCCAGCACTTCCAGTTGAGGTGAGATATTTAATGTGCTTAGTCACCTACTGCATGCTCTTGCATGTTTGTCATTGCATGTTTTTTTAATAATTCGAAATAGAAATTAGATCATGACAGTTTTTTTTTAAGCATGAACCTCTTTTCATTTTGTTTTGGATGCCTGACCAAATGGTATGAAGATATTCTGAAGTGTCTGCCTAAACCTTTCCTCTCAGGGATAGCTGAAAAGTTATCATCCATGCTCATATTGTAGAAAATAGATTACTTCCTGTTTTCATAAATTGGGTACCAGTGAGGAAGTTTCAAAGTTGGTTCTGAAATAGTGTCTCCAATAGATCGCTGTGTCTGGTGAGCATGCAAACTCATTAAAGCAAGACTATGTAACATTTGAAAGAAGAGATAGCACAATTTTTCTCTTACTAATAAGGAGTTGAATTAATAAGTAATAAAACACAGCCCTGCTCAATCCAATACACTCAGGGCTTTTGTTGCTACGGTCTTACTGGTACTTACCTCTGGTCTGACAACTAGTTTATGGTGGCTATATGTATATTGCTGTGTAACTGATATTACTGAGTCGTTTCACTGACTCATAACCACGTTTGCTAACATTACAGTACATTTAGCATTTAGCTGAATTTAACCTTGGCCACTGTGGCAGCATAGATTACACAATCTGGCAATAGTGAGTAATCACAGGTAATGACAATAAATGAAAATAAACCCCTTGTCTAACCAAAATACCCTACTATACTCAGACTATGATGATTACCTGTATCTGTATCAAATTTGTGCCATAGCAGACATACCTCTTTATTTAATGGCAAAAAATCTTAACCTAACAAATTATATGATTATAAGAATTCTTGGATCAGCTTGCTGTATTCATTTTCATAATAGAAATTAATTTTCTTAAAACTGATCGTTTTAGCTTTAAGATATTAGTTAATGTTAATACCACTGCCACATTTGACATGATCAGAAAAAAAAGATTCAGATAGATCAATCAGTAATGAAAACCATTTTTAGTAGTAGCCATAATATCAGTATAACTGGTTGTTCAATGTAAGATATTGATTATGACAGGAAGTTAGTTGGCTCGGGTGCCTTTTCTCTGTAAATCAGCCAACTCTCTGACTTTTCTAATTTGACCAGCAAGAACCATATATCATTTACATCATACTGTATAGCAGTACTGCCTCCTGCTCTACCTTGTCTCATACTGCTCTATTTCTATTATTCCTCCCGTCTCTCGTCATTATGCCTCATTGTCATCTTCTTTTATCCCAGTCCTTTCATCCCCACCTCCGTCTCTGGACACTAACCTCTTTACTCTTCTCTTTCACTCCACTGTAGGCCTCCTGAGCCAGTTTACAGCACTGTGAACAAACTATGTGATAAAGCACCCTCCCCTCAACACTATTCCCCAGTGGAGTGCGACAAAAGCCTCCTCCACTCCGCCCCCCTCCCAAACTATCACTTAAGCCTGTTCCCTGACTTGGACATCACAAGGTACTTTCCACCACCACCATCACCACCTCTCTGCACTGCGCCACTGTGTCCCATCCAGTGATGTTAATGGCATGCCATGTTACCATATCATCCTTTATAACCACTTGGTTTTCTCTTATGCATTCAGTTGCTTGCTCCCTCCTTTGAGCCCCCAGCAACCATGTCTTTGTGTTTTTTCTCAAGCAAGCATACCTTTTCTCACTTTCCTCTCTCTCTTCAGGACTCTGATTTAGCAGTAGCCTCTTAGCCTTATCTACCAACAAAACATTTTAACTTCAATCAAAGATTGGCTCATAGCCTAGAGAGAGGAACTAGTTGTCATTTGCAAAAGAAAAATGTTTTGGAATAAGATGGGGCAAGTAAGAATTAGAAAGTCACTGAAAAAAATTTAGCATTGTTACATTTCATGTTTAGCTGCTGTGCTATACCTCTGACAGTAGATCTTAATTTGGTTTGCATTCACGATCGATACTATGGAAGGTAATATTCTAGAAGGAAATTATGACATGCGGCTAATGGGCTTCTTGCATGTAGCATAACCTTTAGTTGCTTTCCATTCAGGTAATTTGGCTTCTTCCAATTCTTGCTCCTGCATCATCCAGGCCATGACCTGGAAATCCTTGGTAATCATCGAGGAAATTTCAATCCCCTAAATGTGACTTACAGGAGAATTTTTTACCTGACGACAGCTTCAATCTGAAGCCGATCTGATGGGACACGAAAATAGACTGCCAGCTGCTGTGGAAACAGCACCATTACTGTAATAATATTATGACATGATTGCCATACTGTATATTAGGCAAACTACCAGTGGATACAGGAACAACTGCACCAACAGCAGCTCTAACATTATTCATGTTTATTCATTAAATAAAAGTCATAAGATGTGTGAATAACCCGAATCATGAATGAATCATAAAAAATTGTTCTAACTTTCCTTTCAGGAAAAAAGCTTTTGTTCTCTTATTTTCTGTTACAAGTGCATCTTGGCCCATTAGGAAAAATTTGCTCCAAAAATTCCAAATAGCTGCGCAGTCATTAATATTAGCTCTACAATATCAGCTTGAGTCTGAAAGGGATCAGACTTACCGTACCTGCAGCGTTTTAACAGATAAATTCTAGATGTGATTTTGTACATTTATTGTTGATATTATTGTTCCTAGATGTCAACTCTGCTCTTTAAGAAATCACAAGATATTAAATGCTGATCTGTTTTGTTTGTCTAACATCCTCAGACAGCAATAGATCTATAGTCAGTGTTGGAGCAGCAGTCATAAGACAATAGGTGTTTTTCTTTAAAAGTGTAAATAGTTTCCAAACATCATAGCACAGATGAGATGTTGTGCATCATGACTACTGCCATTTCCTCAGAATGATTCTGGAGTGAGCGAGGATGTCCCGTTTGGTGAATACAGTCCCTTCATCCTTGCGTCTCTCTCTCTCGCTTGCCTGATTGGAGGGAGGTAAGATGTAAGGAAAAGGTGTGAATGAGGGAAGCAGAGGCCATGTCAGCCAAATGGAAAGCAGCCTAAGTCATGGATTTCTTTTGGTCATAAATTTGCCACTGTGTGGTCTGTTGCATGCAGCCAAGGTGACAAGTGACCTTGTTTGTTGTAGTTAGATGCTTTTACTAACCTAGTTCTTTCAAGCTTAACCTTTAACCTTTTACCAGTGTCTAACTCAAACTACATACCTCTCTGTGTTTATACATAGATTCACAAAAATGTGTTTGATTCAGAATGAAATAATGCTGTCATGTATTGCGTAATATACAACAGTATATTAGTTAGTGAATATGTGTGTTAGAGCATGTTGCTGCCTGCCGTGTCCAGACACAATTTATTGCTCTGATTGTATAAATGAAACAAACCAATCTTTTTACCGTTCAACTTCTAAACCAGTTTCAGTAGATAAATTTACTGGTTTTACCATGGTTCCTACCACAGATCTACCATCAGTCATGGACTCATTTAGTCTCAAGTGCATGAGTAAAAATGGGTGATACATGCATATTTCCTAAGACTGTCCAATATCCAATATACAGTGAATCACATCTCTGGGACTGTGAGCAACCAAAGGTGCACTGGAGGGTCATGAAATAAGGAGCCTGTATTGACAGCTTTAAGACTGAGCTCCTGGCAAAGCTAGCTGAGCTGAAAATGAACTGTAGGTTAGATTAGATGAGCAACCATCTTTTAAAATGTCTTCCTTTGATAATAGAGTTTCGTGATGAAGTGTAATGCATCCCTATGGAAATAATGTAGTTTAATTTTATTTTAACAATATATGAAACAGATAAGATTTTGATGAATGCTTTGGCCATTTCACATGATCTGTAGAGCTAATATCATCTGTTCTGCTTCGATTTCATTCTAATTACTTTATTTAGCACAAGATTATTTTATGAACAAATTTCGTCCTCCAAATGTTAAAAACATGTTATCAAAGATTAACACATAGCAAAACCTTGCAACCTGCTAATAACTGGCTGCTAATAACTGGCTATATATGTTTGGAGGGACATGTGTAGACAGTGCAATAAGTATTCAGTAGTAGTAGTGTACACATATTATTAATGGCTATTTTATGTTATGATAATAATTTTAGTTTTAATCACGTGGTAGATAATTTTCCCCATCTGGTGTGAATGTGAAACTTGTACCAAATAAATAGTTACATGCGAGTGTGATTTACTTGCATGCAAATGTCTGATATAAAATACAAGTGTATCAATGTTTCTTTCATATGTTTTTACCAATTCAAGGGATCAATCCTCTGTCAGTCTGTCACATGGAAAAAAAGAAAAAATACAGCTTCTTACCTGTAAGACAACAATACTATTGTTTGCAATTGCGGAATGCAAATGCCTCTACTTCTAAAATTCCTCTGTCACTTTTCATTTCAAACAAGAATTCTTAGATTTTAAAAATGACAGACGAAAATACTGTGGCTAAATACACCACCTTAATTGACGTCAGACACTTGTTGGCTTGAGATTTTCCTAATCGTAATGAGCAGCACAGATCTTATTTCTAAAGCCGGCGTGCTTGTATGGCCCGGAAAGAGTTGAGTAGTTTTTATAGTAAGTGTTTATTATCATGCCATGTTGTTTTTAATGGCTTTGCCTGGGCATCTTTTACTGTGACAGTGGTAGGACTGCAGAATAATTATCCTAGCTATGGATCTAGTCTTTAACTACCATGCTATTTTTCCAGAGTCCCACATTACCCGGCTGCCTCTTCACATTTCATCTCCACTCCAAACCAGCTTGAATGCAATGTGGTTTAGTGGGGATGCAGTATAAATCTAAACAAATGACCAGTTAGTGGTTTAAAATAACAATCCATCAGAGTTCTTCAATCTCCAGATTACCGTGAAAGTCTCTATTAGTATATTTTACAGCTATGATTGCATTGTAACTCATCTGAGAAGTTGATTATCGGACAGGCATGTCACAATATGCTCTGTCAACTATGTTGAGATGTAGTTAATGGCTCCATGCTTAGAGGACTATGGCCTCGTCATGGGGACATGATGGCTCAGCTAATTTGATTTAAATTATAAAACTACATAGCAACTCTAAAGAATATTTTTGGCACTCTGGCATGCTCCTCAGAAGACTATTTTTGACAAACACAGGTTTAGTCCGTTTAACTTTTTTCCTTGCAATACAAACCGTTTTAATCCAGGAAAATTCCGTCATCTTGGTTCAATTGTACAACTCAGTTAAAAGAGTTATTATCCAGTTTTAACTTGAACTTAACTCTGTACTTGAGATGTACATCTTGGGCCTCATACATTAGGTGTCTCTGTAGATACAGTACAGAGATATGTTTTACTCCGAAAATGTCAGGAACAAGATAAAATTGAACTACCAAAGTTAACTGTTGTTTTTCAGCTTTTTAACACTTATTATTCATGTTTATAATGTTCCATGATTAATCATGCATTTACTGTAGGGGGTTGATTAAATGTCTTCTGTAAGCCCTGCAACTATAATGACATAACAGCCATACAGTCCATGGAAATGAAACAAAAAAAGGCACCGAATGCTTGTTTTCCAATGAAAGGATGAATAGACTATGGCAGGGTATTCACAGACAATGTGCCAGGTTTGATATACATATGAAGAAGATACAGTTCTCTCCACATTAAGTTTCTACTGCTCTTTGCATGAATGATTCCTTCATCTGCCCCACAGTATCTTTCTGTAGACTCTTATCTATTTATAACTTAGACAAAATGTCAATTCTTTCTGTAGGGCATCAATACTGGATTGCTGCGTGATCAGAAGATGTTTTGTTATGAAACTTGGGTTGGCAGTAGGGTTACAAGGATGGTTGAAAATGCCAGTTCTTAGAGAGGATGCTGTCACTAACTGCAAAAGATGTTGAAGGTTGACATAAATCTTCAGGTGTTTGTACATAATTATTGGCTTTTATAGTCACATTAAAACCACCAAGTTTCTGTTAAAATCAGAAACTCTGATATGACTTCAAATGACAGTGAATAGGAGGCTGGCTTTGTTTACACTGAGACACCGTATGGTGTACTGAAGCAGAGGAAAAATAATTGGTACCTCTGAGGAACAAGAGAAAATCAAGCAAATACTCCACAGCTTTGCTCAAAAAGCCTAAAGGAAAATGACCTACATTGCCCACTGATTTGACTTTGCTTCTTCATGTGCCTGTAGTTTATGCACTAACCAGCAGATGGCATCATGCTGCTTTTCCATTCATGATGATATTACTGTACTTGATTGTCCTCTGGATGGGTAATGTGCTGCTGCTTTTAAATATGTCAGATGTCACATGATGGTAAATATGGTCGGTAAAATAGCAAAATGTGAAATCTTTTGATTTCTGTGTTTAGTTTACTAGATACCATTCGTGTTTGACAATGAGAAGAATAACTGTTGATAATCATACAGTGGGATTCACTCCTACCATTGTTTCTCCACGTACACTGTAGGTACTAATTCAGTGCAAAACAACAGATATTTTCATATGAGGTGGTATGAACCAAAGTTTCTTGAAATGGGAGTCTGTGGCATAAAGTATGTCCATATTTGAGTCTGTACTCTGAAAATGCTACTACAACCCTTTAGAGAGCTCGTGTCCTTCAGTATATTTTTGTTAAATGTTCCATGCATTTATCCTGGCATGTCGGCATGTGTGAGAGAGAGAAACAGGAAGAGAAAGCAAGCCTGTGAATGTAAGCACACAATGAGGTTCCTTTTCTGTCAGAACTGAATTGGGGACAAGTGATCCTAAGTAGAGCACCATTCCCCTGTGGAGCTCCAGCAGGCTTTGAGCTCTGTTGCCTGAGCAAAGCGTCACTGAAGCTTTCGTTAACGTACAGTGCAACTCTTTTCCACCACTCTGTCCTCCACCACTTGAGCTGAAGATGCTGAGACCCACTGACTCCCCCGAGGTGATGTACTATCTGAACTGTTTGTACAGGGAACCCAGGAAGGTCGTGCTCCACAAAGGTTCCACAGGCCTCGGCTTCAATATCGTGGGCGGTGAAGATGGCGAGGGAATCTTTGTCTCCTTTATCCTGGCAGGAGGGCCCGCTGACCTGAGTGGAGAGCTGCGGCGAGGCGACCAGATTTTATCGGTGAGTGCACAAGAGCCACCTCACCCCAATACAAGACACACACCCATGTCGTAAACATTTTAAAGTGAATGACTCTTTTACTGACAAGTTTTAGAATGTGTATAACAGCCTTTAATAACTCAAAATACAAGGTGCCTACATGTACAATTGTAAACCATCTGTTTACCTGGTACATAAAATAAAATCTTAGTTAAAAAGTGTACGCAAAAAGACCCAAAGTAAGAAAACTGTGAAAGTCTAAGCTGATGGGGTTTCATCAAGGTTCCATCAAGTGCAGATCTAATTTACAAACAGTCGACTCTTGTTAAACCTGGTGTGTATCCCATTAGCTTTAAACATCACTATAGTTCTTTTTGCTTGACTTTAAGCCTTTTTTATCCTATTTTCCAAACATACAGTAGCAGTTGTTAGCCTGTTAAATTATTAAATGAACGAGAGTTGGGCCCCCATTGTCTAAAAGCAACGGAAACACATGGTTATGTAGACTAAATTACTCTATTACACGATTCACTATTCTTTTGCATTTATAATGCTACAATTTATAACCCATTGAGTTACAAAAGTAAGGGGTTGTATAAATTACAGGTTACCTCCAGAAAGTTAATCAGCAATAACTTTTGTAAGCAATTTAAGCTTTAGGTAGTTTCAGTTGACAAACAAAATTCCACGCTTCTAGCTTCTCATATTTGAGGATTTGCTTTTTCATCTTAAATAACTACTATGTACACTATTAGAAATTAAATAAATTGGGTTTTGGATTGTTGGTTGGACAAGTGACCTTGGGCTCTGAAAAAATATGACAAGCATTTGTCACTATTTTCTGACGTTTTAATTGAAAAAACAATTGATAAATTAATCAATAATGAAAATACTTTTTAGTTGCACCCTTAAAATTTAGTTTATCATAAATATTCGGATGGCTAACTCTGATGGTTATGCAGTCTGTAAAGGATATGGGCAAGATGTAACTGTATGCAGAACAAACTGATCCTCCAGACAAATATGGAACAGTGAGCATTTGCCACTGTGCATTCAAAGAAAAAAAAAACCCATCAGCAACATTCCTGACATGCAATTACTTAAACACAGATTCAGAGAAAATTATGGCAGACCTTCTGCAGACTGCCAAAGACTAATCAGAAGAGCGTCAACGTGAAGCTATACTATCTAAGTGTCTGCAATGTTAACTAACCAAACACATAGTATTCTGAATGAAATGTGCGGTAAAGTCCAGATGTTTATGAACTTGTCCACAGACAACAAGAATATCCTTTGAAGACCATGCGTGTTTGACTTTGAAATTAGTTTGTCACATTTTAGTCATTTGATTATGGATAGTTGTATTTTGGATAAATAGTGTATGAAAGCTAACACAATTTCATGTAGATTTTGGTCAGTGAAAATGATATATTATTCAGTGATTTTTGTCAAGTCAAGTTTTCTCAAAGAGCTTTACAGTCTGTGCAGCATACAACACGTTCTGTTCTTAAACTTAGCTCTTAAATTTGTCATGCCTTTTTATTTGATTTGTCTAGATGTTCTATTTATTGAAACCTTTATGAAAGACCTTTCATTAAGTCCTCTGATAGCATAGGTTTTGTCCCAGATTTTCTCATCTGAGGAAATTCCACACTTGGCATTACCTCTGCTCCACACTTGCAAGTAGCATAGATTGCTAGACAATATAAATGCTGTGGTGATATTTTACCTCATCTTTGCATTTTTTCATCATGTAAAGTGGTAAAACCTTGATATTACATAATATGATCTGGCCTTCTTTTTACAACATTCAAAAGTCAAGGTAATATCCGATTGAAGGACTGGTTTAAACATACAGCAGAGCTGATTTTCTGTCTAATGTTTTTGTGCACTGAATTACTCAGTAGAAGATGCTTCATAACAATGTATCTGGCCATGAATATGATTTCTCTTTAAAAAGAGAAAGCATTTTCAGAAAAAATGCTCCTGTTTTCAGTGGACAGCGCAACATTGTCAAAGAAGGAGGCTTTTACACCAAGTGAGAGGGATGTTTACACTCTTTTGCTGGGTGAGGATACGGAGAACTAGAACAGTTGCTTACAGTCATTTTGATAAGATAGTCCAGTAAACAAAAAAGAATAATAACCGTAATGACTCGGTTTAGTCAGTATCCACTACAGTTAAAGCAGTGGCTTTACAATCTGGTTGAGAAAACACATCCTTCATTGTTTGGTCACAGTATTCACGACTGCCATATAGCAAGTAACAAAAATCAGTGTATGTATGATAACTGACTGAGATAACGAACAGACTACATAGAGGGCAGTAGCTGGGAGGAAAGGATTGTTCGGCCTCATTATAGCTAATTGTAATAGTTTCCCACACTAATGCCACACTGTGCTACAGATTACACTGTCTTATTTCATTGTAGTGTTATGGTAATGTATAGCCTACAAAAAAAATCCAAAATAAAATCTAATCAACATGGTACTATTTGGCTGCTAATTTACGTGCAATCAGCATCACGGTCTACCCTGATGAAAGCAGGCAGTTAACGTTCCAACAGTGGCCTGGTTTGGAAGTCTAGCAATAACTTCCCCTGTCTTTCCCCACCTATGGAGCACACACTCTTCTGTTCTATGATTATGTCAAAGTTGATCTGGTTTTAGCAGCAGCACATGTGATAATGTGAGGAAGTGGGACAATAGCAATGCTATTTTAATGAAAGATGCAGAGGAAAATATATTTAACCAGTGTCCTCAAACATAAGAATTAAAGTTACCAATAAAATCTTTAATAATTTGTCACAGAGGCTTTTGTTTTTAGATGCATCACACCTCTTCTATACTATACTATACACTATATCTCATCACAAATCTCCAAAAATGTTTGGACAACTTCGAACTGAAATGGCAAATAAATAAAATGCAGTGTCCTTCTATTTTAAGGATACCATGTAATTGCACTGGTGTTGGATAAAGTATAGCTCATTTGTGTTGAAGGTTATTGTACTGTATCAAATAAAACAGAACTTCCATGGAAATAATCCTGTGGATGTCCCATATTGTTAAAATAGGTAAATGGCATTGACCTACGAGGAGCCACGCACGAGCAAGCAGCAGCAGCACTGAAAGGAGCAGGACAAGTGGTCACCATCATTTCCCAGTACAGACCAGAGGGTGAGTCAGCACAAAAAAGTTAGCGCACAAGCACAGAAGCCCTGTGGTTTAAATGCCTTGCTAAACAGCACAAATATACACAGGACAATAATGAATTACTATAGGTCTCTCCTACCGATTGAGTGATTTTGTTATAATCAGGCTAAGTGATGGCTCATTTTATGTTTGCAAGTATTTGATTCCAAGGTTTCTATCACTGAATGGACTCTTAGACGGTTCTCTTATGCATAACATTTGAGTAAAATGTCACGGCGACACTTATTTTGTGTCAGATTTTACCTTCAGAATAAGAGCTCCATGAGCCTTAGTAAGTGTCCATCGACAGTTTTTTTTTTTCACAGAGTTATACGCAAACTCTTCACCTTATAATCATGAATTATCAGATATCTAAAACTATATATATATAAAAAATAAGGAAAAGGTTTGCGTCTGTGCATTTCTCGAGTTTGTTGAATGAGTAGTAATGGGAAGCAGTTTTTATTTAGATATCAGTTTAGCTGATTAATTATTCACAGTATATAGTACAATTAACAAATTTCCCCCATACTTTACTTTCTTTAAATAGTAAGGTTGCCTTACAATAAATGTATTTTTTTTCTAGAACTTTCTACTCTACAAGAAACAGAGTTTTCTTACTGGCACGAAGTTTCTGGTGGGTTTATAAACGGTAGTAATAATATGTTCTGATTCACCAAAGAACATTCTCTTTGTTTAAATTTTATCTTTTATTTGTTTGTTGTTTCTTTGTCTTGTATCATTAGCATGTCAGTTCAATAACCCATGCAGGGCATGGTCATGCTAATTCAGACCTACCAAAGACTGCCTGTCAGCCTTCTGTAAATTGACACATAGTGGATCAGACAGTTTTGACTGGTGACATACCTCCTCTGACAAAGGTCAACAACGGCAGTATCTACTCGAATGCTGTAGAGGCAGTGACTCACAGTCAGAGACCTCTCAATGGTTCAGAGGTGCCAAACTCACATACTTACAGTGGTGGTGGGTGTTTGTATCTACATCGAATTCGACTTCATCGAATGCTTCCATCTCTCTTATTCAACTCATTGTTTCCATCTGAGTTGACATCTTACACATCACTAACTGGTCTCTAAACTCCTCTGGGACTAACAATTGCTTTCTCTTCTTACCCATCAGAACTTGCTCTATGCTCACCACGACGGGCCCACTCTCCTGCACCAGGTTTGTGCCATTGGCACCCGTGGCTGCTCTGAGCTTTAGCAACATTCACCAGTGCTCGGCTAACTGAGTGAATGTGATCACAGACAGTCTGTTCATTTCCACCGAAGCACAACTGATCCCTACCTTTCCAGACCCGTTTGACTCTCACTCCTCCACTGCACATGCACTTTTTAAACCCTTTACCTTCTGTTCCTGTGCTCCAAGGTTGTGACCTTTGAAACTCTGTCCTTTCTTCTTCCCTTTTAAAATGTTGTGCTTTGTTTTTTTTTCTATGTATGCTGTGTTTTTATTGGTGTTATTACCAGTACTGGATGACACAGTGACTCTTGTGTTGCAGCTCAGTATAACGGAGCTAGATAATAGTAAAAACTGTCCACAGTGATGTCTTTGGATTGTCCAGAGTAACCAGGACAATGTCTCTGCAAGTGATTTATGTGAACCCAAAACATGAAATCCCATTCACGTCCACTATATTGCGGTTTTGGCAGAGGTGTCAGCAGCAAATATCTCATAACCTCAACAAATTAAACCAAAAACATATTGTATGCATGACTTGATACCATCAGGGGTAAATTTGAAATTTGCAATAGGACTTCTTTTCTATAGCATAACAAAAGTGATCACTGCTGATCACTGCTGATTAATGGATTTGATTTCAAAAAGTAGTCTATACCTGTGTAGTAAGTCATGAGACTAATGCCTTCGGAAACACAGGAAGGAGCAGTCAAAGACTTCTGGTTGCCATGATGCTATATCACACTGTTAGTCCTCCAGGAACTTAGTACAGATGCTTGAGAGGGATCAAGTCTCATCTTTCTTTATTGATTCATTGCATAACAATAGAGATCAACATTGAATTACAAAAAACCTAGACCTTGGTCTTTGGTAATTCGCTACGTAAAATGTATATGAAATGCCGTACAGTGTACAGAAGTCCAACAGGGTGATGAAATGCTTTTAGCTGAAGCTGGTGGCTCTGGATATTTACTTTTACTTACTTTTTGACAAAAGGCTACTACAAGCACTTTGGCATGTTAAAAGATATGTACATGTAACCATTTATCAAAATAGTTAAAGCGGATGTTTTACGTTTAGGCTTCATTAGTAGTTGGCAGCAGAATTTGGACAGTCCCTTAGATACAGGCTGAATGAGCTAAGGGAAAACAGACATGTTTAGGGCCAATTACAAGAACATCAGTTTGTCCGAGTCCAGTTGATTAGTAATAACTTAAAATAACAATTAAATATTTTAACAGAATTTGTACGATTAGAGTTTTACAATATGCGTCTTTCACTTGGATTCTGCATACATATTCACACACACACACACACACACACACACACACACACACACACACACACACACACACACACACACACATACACACACACACTCTACACTCTTGGGAGTCTATGTCTGCATGAAGGTCTGGCTAAAGTGGCTTCAGTAAAACAAAACTCAAAGAACATCTTCAGAGGCCAGTGGCCATGAATTACTTGAAGATAATTTCCTCATAACATTGGAAAGCTAAGAACTTCCTCCCTAATAGCTAGCTAGGAACAAGCTCCATATTTATGATATAACTGTTTATGCATGATCAGACATATGTAAAAGGAAGAGGTGTTGTCTAATAATTAATAGACTGATATAGCAAACGGGAACTGGTTTAAAAATTGTTGTACTGGTTTATCCTGTTTGGTGCATCCATTTACACTTGTCTCTGCCCTTGAGCTGCTCATAAGCAGCCACAGGAGAGAGAGAGAGTTGTTTCCACTTCTCTGCTTAGTGCTGCACTCGGCAGAGTACAGAATTGGACTGTGTGTAGAGAACAGAGAGAAAGAACACAAGGGGAACACACTATAAGGAAGAGATGACAGCCATAGAACATCAAAGTAAACATGCAGACAGGTATGTCAGACATATTTTAGAGTAAGATTGGCAAAAAAAAAAAAAAAACTGAAAGAAGATTTGTGTTTTGTTGTAAGTGATTATCCAGTATGACAGGGGATCCCCTCATTTTAGTTTCCCTTGCTCACGTGTATAGGCTCAGCCTTTGGTAGCCTAACTCATGGTAGGATGAAGAAACACATCAGTGTCAGAGAAGGCATCAAAGAGTTTCATGCAAGCTTGGCAGCCGTAGACAATTATAACTGGAAAACTGGTTTTCTTGGATAACACTCAAAACAAAGTATATCATTATTTTTAGCTCTATTCACATTATATTTCTCTTATCTGGTCCTAATTTCAGACAGGTTGTGCAGTCAGTGGTTGTTGTGTCATGGGAGAAGTTGTCATGTTTCTTTACTGGTTGATCCTCTTAAAGTGACCGATTAGCTAACCATGCCTCAAGTTATCGGCTTTTTCATCCTCATAGTAACTGCACTGTCAGGGAAGGCATACTTGTCAACAGAGTGACATCTTTTCACATCCTGACATCCTCCTTTACTTTGCCAAGACCAGTTCAGTTCATGGCTTCAGACGTCACTGACTGGAAATCATGGTGGATCATACTAAATGCATCGATGTAAACAAAGGCAATTAATGATTTTTTAAGGTTTTTTATTATCAGTGTCATAGTAGATGTCTGTAAATGCGGCAGCACAAGGAACTGCCTCAGAAATCTGAAGAATTATTAAAACAAATTCATTTTAAAACCTGTTCATTACATGCAGTTTGGAATGTATAACTAGATGACTGGAGGAAATGTAGATGTAAATCTAGGTGTGGACAGTGGTAGGTATGCTGACACCACTGGTCTCCTTCAGACATGTGAAACAAAAATATACGCTGGAATTGATGTAGAGTAACAACTACAGTATCGGTGACAAACCAGTAGAAATTTCATGTCACCAACTTGGAAGAGAGTATTTTAGTAGGTATAAGTTTAGAGAAATAGCAAAAACTTACTGTTGAAATATGACTTTAGAAGAGACATTACCCTTTTATCTCCTCTATCTACTGTATGTATCCTTGTCCTTAAATAATGGAAATGTGCCTCCATTTTCTTTGAGTACACTTCCTTTCTTTATCATATTTTGTGCAGCATCTCTTTTCACTTAACAGGGGACACTATCAGTCTTAGCAGCATCATTAAGTTGACCTCCTTGTCCTGGAGTCTGAATGCAGACCTGACTGTCAGTCTTGATCCATTCTAATCTTGTCTTGCAGAGTACAGGCGTTTTGAGGCCAAAATCCATGACCTGCGGGAACAGATGATGAACCACAGCATGAGCTCTGGGTCAGGATCCCTGCGAACCAATCAAAAGAGATCGCTCTATGTGAGGTTAGTCTGTTTTGGATTTTACCCTAGTTTTCGATGTTTAAACTAAATTACAGAGAATTCAGAAAATAAAAACCCACCCATTCTATGCCTCAGGTTTCTTCCATGTGATATCTGCACTTATTTACTCCAGGCATCATGTTAAAATGATATAAAAAAATGTCTTTTACTTTGTTTACTTTTCATACAGATGACTGAGAAAAATAATGTAACTCATGATGTTTCTTTATGTAACAGGATGTTGGATGAATTAATGTAAAGATTGAACACACGCATTTATGTTAAACCCTGGTTTGAGATCTGTGACTCAAACAGAAGAACATTTCTTATTATAGCAACCCCGATGGACCAGCAGTCACTATTCTCTCTGACCTGGTAAAGCTGTGCTTCTAGTTTCTTTCCACTAAATTAGACAAGACCTCACATGGAGGAATGACAGTAAAACAAGTAGGAATTCAGTGCATTTGCAGCGCTAATCCTGATAATCCTGATATTTTCCATTGAATAGGGCACTATTTGACTATGAGAGGTCAAAGGACAGTGGCCTTCCCAGCCAGGGGCTCAGCTTCAGGTACGGGGACATCCTCCACGTCATCAACGCCTCGGATGATGAGTGGTGGCAGGCCCGCCGTGTCACTCCACATGGGGACAGTGACGAAATGGGTGTCATCCCCAGCAAGAGACGGTGAGCAGTGAATAGAAATGTGTTTCTGGTTAGGGAAATTATAGAAGAGGTAACAGTGTCTCTGTGATTGAGAAGGAGGAAATATGTACACAGACAACTTTTTAGAAATTCCTCCACAAACTCCAAGGTTTATGAAGAGAAAGATTGAAAACAAGAGCACTACTAGTGTCCCTACACCTTTCACCACCCGTTTGAGAAACACAAGCGGATGGTTAAAAGTTTTAAAAAAGCCTTTACTAAATATCGGCTGGTACATTATAATGTCATATGAGCAAACCCAAATCAATAAGTAGTCTAATTCAACACACCTGTCTTAAGGTGAAACCATTACATACGTATATGCAAGCACATATTTGATGCAAGCACATATTAGACAGCTTATTACTTATTATTTCTCTACATATTTTATGGTCATCAGTGATGGCTGAGAAGAGTAGAAAATTTAAGAACCTTAGTACAAGTGTTTGAGTTCAGTGTGAGTACTTTCATTCCATCTCTGTGGTTAATGACTGACATGGCTCTTTGCTTTGTAGGGTGGAAAGGAAAGAGCGGGCGCGTCTAAAGACTGTGAAATTCAATGCCAAGCCAGGGTCATTTGATTCAAAAGGGGTAAGTGCCTTTATAAGACCTGAAAAGTGGCAATTTATATTACCACATGAATCTGATGATTCACATTGTAGCTCAGCTATAACTGAGCTTCCTGTGTATAAGAAAAAGTTTTTTTCTTCAAACCTTTAGTGACTTTATGCCTTCCTTTATAACCAAATTTTACTGTTTGATCATTTGCATTGTCAGTTTTTAGCTCTTTAGCTCTATTGTTCACACTTCGGTTTGATGTTGATTCACAAATTACTCTGAAAAGTGAGATAGATGTCATTGATTCAACAGAACACATTTGCCAGTTTTATTGTGTGTATATAGAGTATTTCTTCATTAACATATCCATCAAAGACATCACAACTGTGAGCCACAGCCCCAAATTTCTAAAATCCATGTAATGAAAAAAATAGCCAATTTCCTCTTCTATTGTTCATTTATGCTGATTTATGACAGGTAATGAGTCAGTGCCTTTTAAATATGCTCCTGTAAAAAAAAATAAAGATTATAAAAAGGGGCTTGATTTGGCTAGATTTTCTGTCAAAGATGTTAAACTTCCAATGGTCAAACTTTCTGATCCATTCCATTTTTGCGAGTATATTCTACCAACTTTTCAGCTAAAACCACAATTGAAAGCAGGTGTAAAATGTACACCTGCAATCACATCTACTGTATAAACCAGATGAATGAATGAACTTTAGGAAGAAATTGTGTCTGAAGTTTGGGCTGTTAATACACTCTAGCCTGACTCTCCACATGAAGCCATGTGGAGAGTCAAAAACATTAGCATCGAATAATGATATAGACAGCACATTCATTATTTGGAGTTTTACCCTCTCAAGTTCAATCTTTTCGTTGCATGTATTTTGTGTGTTTATGACAGTCTTTACTATGACTAAACCTCAGTTATGTTATGTCTCCCAAAGCATGACCTTGGTAACTCTTCTCTCACCTTGCTTTTACTTTAAATGCCTCTGATGCAACTGTGGTACGTCAAGAAGTACTAGGTACTGCAGTATTATTCCCCCAGATGGACGAACTGTACAATTCTGAGGGCTCGAATTTCGTCAAATGGCCAGTGCAGTGTAGATCACAGTCCCTGCCTGGTGCGCCAGGGGTGTGTCAAACGCACTTTGGATTTTCAGAGCCAGGCTGGCTTGGCGCACCTGTGGCGCTTACATTATAGGTGAGCGAGTTAAAGGTTGTGACAATAATGGCCAATCGTTCACTACTTTCATCCCCTGTAAGCACAGGACTCTCCCCTTAAGGACATACTGACAGGTGGTAGTCCCGAGGAGAGTTTTTCTCATAGGGAGATTTATTGTTGTTGGGGATGTACAGAGTTTCAAAATATGAATACAGCAGCCCAAATATACTGTTATGAGCAGATTATGTCTCTTTTAAGTTGAATTCAGTTTTGACATGCTGAAAATTTTACTGTCATCATGTTTTCTATGCAAAACAGTGTGTGATTTTATTTGTCTTATAAAGATCAATAACCATCTGCCGTTAAATACCACCTTAGTGCCATATGTACAGTGAAAGCAAAACGAGGTCAAACTTTTGCATGATGTATTTATTTCTGAAATTATTTTGATGTTTAATTCTGTTTTCAACACATCCGTTTCCAACTGTAATGTAATTAATCCAAACGACAAGATTGATGAGCACATTACCATGGAAATTTCTGGGGTTGTTTTGCATTTGTCTGGTGCCTGCGTCACTTCTGTTAGAGAGTACAGACGGAACAGATACCTGCTGCCTTCAGATGGCTGTAAAGAGAGTAACCAGAGTAAAGGAAGGGCCTTCAGTATACACCAATCAGCCACATGACCGCTGATCGGTGTAGACTACCTACTAACTGTAGTTGATTATAGAGCTAATAAGAATCACTCATTCATCTTCATGTTTGCCAGCCAAACAGAGTAATTTTTTTGTCTGCAGATCATGTCAGCTGGTTTACAAATGTAGCTACGATTAAAGTAGAATGATGAGCAAAACATGGATAAGGACATTTTAGTGATTTTAGTGTTTAGTGTTTTAGTTTATAGCCTACAGCTCTAGGTATGTCAACTCACACCTGGCATTAGAATGTGTCTCCATATGCATGTTGAGTGACCACTTGTGATCGAATCTCACCTCCCCAGGTGAGAATAACACTTACAGACAGAAAAATTCACCCAAGATGTTTGGAACACTCATAATATATCTCTATGGGCTTTTCGAAATTTTCAGACATCTTGGACAAAGACATATGCACAATTTGGACTTGAATTTATTCTCGAATAAGTAAATACATCTGCTTGTGCAGAGGAGGTCAGTTGAATAGGCGGTCCTTCAGTGTGGCCCGGGACACATTTACGTACACACTGCTAAGAGAATGTGGCCATATGCAGCCCAGAGTGATTGGATCTCAAGGCACCCCTCAATGTCTCTTGGGTGCATTCACACCTGCACTTAGAGCTGTCCACTTGTGATCGGATCACCCAAGAAGCACGTTAATGCCAAGTATGAACAGGGCCTAAGATACCCAACCAGTGCAGTCGAGGACATAACCTCAGCACTCCTGCGGTCCTCTTGTAGATGACTGGGCTCTATGTACATTTTACAAACCTTTTTGTATCAGTTTATAAAAATATTTCACCAACTCAGACAATAAAATAAACAGCTGAAGGATATTTTGTATGACATAGAATATGACAGTTTATCTGTCACTATCAGATCACCATGTTTAAAACTTCCTTTTTTAAGATTGGTTAAAAAAGGAAACTCATTTTATAGCCAGCAATATAAACACTCAAATAGGCTAGCATTTACACTGCTGCTCTCACAAATAAATTTTATTTATTCATATTTATTGTATTTATTAAATTATAACCACTGGGCTTATATTTTACTGAATGAAATCACAAGAGTCCAAAAAAAATTCCGTGCTTAAATTAATCAATATTTGGTAGCAGACAAATGTAAATGCTGTTCAATCAAATAATTTAGAATCTACATAGAATCTATTCAGATATTTTAAATCAAATTATTTAGCAACTAAAAGTTATTGTAATTTTGATTTATCTTCATCATCATCATCCTTTATTTTTCAATTAATTGTATAGTCTATAACATGCAGAAAACAGTAGAAAGGTAGTAAAAAAAAATGCTCATGACATCTTAACTTTGTCTCCTTTTGTCAGATTATCAGATCAACAGTCCAAGACCCAAAGTTATTACATTTGCAATCATATAAAACAGAGACAATCCTCATGTTAGTAGCTGGAACCAGCATGTTTGGGTTTTTTTTCTTTTAAAAATGATTTTAATGAACAATCAGTTATCAAAAATGATGGTAATTATTTTTCTGATGATCTAATCGATGAACTGTTTCAGCTATACATTTTTTTTCCTAAGTGGTCTAACTGGAAATAGAACATGGCATTATTTTAATCAGTATCTTACATAACCATCACCTACTTTAAACAAAACTGTAAGTCTTATCAACTATTTATACTGTACTAAACTACTTGGGAATCTGTGGGAAACAGATATTAAGTTTTCACTGTAAGAACTTCTTGACGTCCCACTTTCTGCAAGCACTTGTTTTGTCTGCATGAACGTGACAGATATACCTGTTTGCCCCATGCTTTCTCTCCCTTCACAGTCATTCAATGACAAACGTAAAAAGAATTTCATCTTTACACGAAAGTTCCCATTCTACAAGAACAGAGAGGGTGAGCAGGATGGCAGTGACTCAGACCGTAAGTAAGCTCACAGACACACATGTACGTACATGCCGTCAGTGTAGGTCACATGTGGAGCTAAAATGCCTTAACAAGGGATTCACAGGTGCATTTCAAGGGTATAGGCTTCGTGGAGGCCTTTCCTTCTTCCTCTCATGATCATTTCCTGTTGTCTTGTATTCTTCCTCTTATGTCGGATCACAGTGATAGACACTGTGGCTCAGATGCTGATCAGTCAGCAGGAGAGAAGCCAAGTCAATGCTGTTCATTTGGTGGGATATGTCCCCATATGGTGATATTGTACACCCAGTTCTCCCTCAGGGATCATTTAGGTTCAATCCTAACAGGCCTTAGTTTTATCATGTTGTATTTGGCTCCCCCTGCTGGCTGTTCAGTGTCTGGACAGAGCTAGATCTGTGGGCCCACAGGTCCCTCCTTTCACTGCCTCAAACCTTTTGCTTATGCGGCGGCTGTCCTCCTTCCTGTCTTTCTTCTATTCTGGCATTCTTTGGATGGCCAATAGGACATCCTGGGGATAGGTGATGATGGGTATGGTACAAAGACATTCAGTAAGTTGGTTGGGTGGTGTTTTTCTTGCCTGCATTGTTGCATGCTGCATTTGTTGGATTTGTCTTGCTTCTCAGTTTGCAGAGTGTTGACCTGTCTCAAGCAGGCTCAGTAAACCAAGGTTTGGATCACAATGGGTATTGTTTTATATTAAATAGTCACAGGAAATAAACGTCATGTAAGGATTTTCTCACAGATTGGCTTGTTTTGAGAACTGGTACTAATCTTTTGACAGACAACAATTTATATGTAGCTAGAAGAAGAAGAGTTGGTTTGTGTCTTATTCTAATTATTATGTGTAGAAGAGGCTGATTCAAGTTCTCTTTTCCTCCAGCTTTATATATAGAAGTTTGACGTTAGTCAGTCCATTAATGTTATTTTCAGTGGTCTATGATAGTAATTCATGTCCATTCATGTACTTATTACTGCTAGAGAGAGTGCAGGTCTGTAACTATGGCAGTGTCAGACAGTCACATGGTTCCAAACAATGTGGTCTGTCTGAGGGAAGCAGCACAGCAACTACAGGCCAACTGCAGGATTTTCACACTCTGGTTAATCAGCCACCAGAGTGATTCTTGTACTGGAACCTCCCAAACTTATATTGGCATACTGAATATACTTTTTACATTTTTATCATTTCAGCCCTTACTGACCCCTTCCCTCAGATGTTGACTATGTTTAATGCATGTTTGCATGACGCTGGCATAAACAACTAAAAACCTTTGTCTTTGCTTGTGAGCATGTTAGTTTGAAGCAGATTTTTTGTGCACATCACAATTATGTCTGTTTGTTTTGTAAGTATGTATGTATGTTCTACGGTGTTGTTTATTGTTGGAGTAAATGTTTCAGTCATTTGGGATATAGGCAAATAATTAACGTTTTTGATTTTTGAAGTGAAAAGAAATAAATACAACCCCGCAGCAAAGAGACATTAAAAATGAACCATTCTTCAAATGTTAATGCAGTGTCACTTCGCATGCTGAGATATTTTAGGTTTTTCTGCACATACAGCAGGTTTAAGTTCTAGCCACAGATTTTCAATGAGGTTCAGGTCATAGGCCTGTTTGGGCCATTCCAAAATCTTCAGCCTGCATTTTTGAAGTAGTTCATGGTGGATGTTGAAGGCCACATCTGGATCATTGTCCTTTTGTACAAGTTAGTCTCTTTTCACTTTCACTTTCTTGACTGACTGCAGGACATTTGCATCCAGAATTTGCTGATATTTAGTGGAATCGATTCATGCAGTGTTTCCTGTGCCTCTGGCTGCCACACAGCCGCAAAGCAGAATATTTCCGCCCCAATGCTGAAAAGTTGCCAAAGGGGGGGATACTAAGTACTGACTTGAGTGTCCAAACTTTTGCACAAGCCATGATTACTTTTTTTTTCTGTTTTTTAAGTTCATGAAATAAAACTTAACAGTGCATTAAGAATTAGAAGAAGAATAGTTCATCTTTAATATCTGTTTGCTGCTTCATCACACTTCAAAAATCAACAAAATATTTAATTGCCCAACCACTGTACTTTCATATTGATTTAAGTGAAAAATTAATTTTGAAAAAAGAGCTCTTACCCACTACCCAGGTTAATTCTTAGATTTTCGTGTGTAGTGCAAGAGTTTTGCAAATAACCTAATATCAGCATTTCTGACTGAAACTATATTAAATGCACTTAGCATTGTGAGCGGAGATAGAAAATCACAATTATCCAACAAAAACTCACATTTGCTAAATTTATGTACAGTGAAGTGGCAAAAATATCACACAACAGTTTAAAATCACTGTAGTTTAGATCGATTTTTTGGCAGGTATCTTTAAATCACATATTCAGTTTTATGCCATATTATGTCAAATTTCCTGAGGTCCTGAATTCATTCAGTTGGGAAGATTGAGAAGTGGTTGATACTAAACTCCAGATATAGATAACTGCTTAAAAGTGAATGAAATTTTGGTTAATTCTGTTGCTTTGACAGTTTACCATATGATTCATTAATTTAGCATGCGATGCAAACATGCGTTTTGATGTTACTAGTGCCATATTAGTCAACTTTTATGTAGAACATCAGGCTGATCAGGTTGAGACCGAAAATAACACAGACGTGTTCTGTTACATATGCTACCTTGCATGTGGCTTTTGGCCCAATAGGGCATGTTGTTTATGTCAGTAATGAGTATTTGTCCAAATAAGTTTTTCACTTTGTATCCCACCAGGGAGTCAAGAGGACGTGATTCTCTCATATGAACCTGTGATGCGGCAAGAAAGTAAGTCGTCGGATAGTACATTTGGATGTTTCAGACACATCAGTGTAATTCAAGCTGTGCCTTGGACTTTGTGATAAGCAATTCCAGGCAGGAAAATTTTCTCAATTTATTCAGGACACTCACTTCAGGTTTTAACCATGTATTGCAGCAATATGCATTTTGGTTTGGCGGTGTGGCTGTGCTTATGTGATGCTCTGTAACAAATTGGCGCAAGCTTGATAAAGACTACCCCTGTGCTCACAAACCCCCTAGCAGTGCATGAGATGCACAACATTTAATGAACATGAGGACATGTTAAAAACATTCAAAAATAATGAATAACTAAATTCCATTACAGAAGGAGGCGGGGGAGGTAGAAGGGGTTTACTATTCTTAAAGCTGGCATTAGTGTAGCAGCAGGGAAGAAGAGCTCACCGTTGTTGTGTGCAGATTAAATCAGCAGTAAATGTTAATAGGGAGCACCGATTGTAAGAGATAGGTCATGGACATACCTTATTGGAGGGTGTATGGAACATGTAACTATAAATGAGTTCTGTACCTACCTGAACTAGCACATGGCTCCATTTAGTTGAAAAAAGAACATCAATGAAAAGGGAATATCTGAATCAACATAAGTAACCATCATAAATAATCTTACCATATAAATATACAGACAGGTGACAAATCAAAGGAAAAACTAACATAAAGGTTCTGAGTAAGATGTTGGTTTCAGTGTACCTTGGCATTGATTCTATAAGTCTCTGGAATTCTGCTGGAGGGATGAACACCATTCTTCCTAAAGATATTTCCTCGTTTGGTGTTTGGATGATGGTGGCGGAGAGAGCTGTCTAATGCATCGGCCCAAAATCTCCCATAGGTGTTGAACTGGGTTGAGATCTGGTGACTGTGAAGGCCCTAGCACATGATTCACATCATTTTCATACTCATCAAACCATTCAGTGACCCCTCCTTCCCTTTGGATGGGGGCATTTTCATCCTGGAAGAGACCGCAGCCATAAGGCTAGAAATGTTACATCACAGGATAAAGGTGATCACTCAGAATACCTTTGCATCGACTTGCAGTGACCCTTCCCTCTACGGGTCAAGTGGGCCCAAACCATGCCAGCAAAACCACCCCACAGCATAACAGAGGTAACGGATCCCTTTAATATAGGGGTCCAGCACTCGGTCCTGTACCGTTCTCTGGGTGTACACCACGCATGCACTTACCCACCTGTTGAGAATATGGTGAAGGATGACTCATCTGACCATATCACTTTCCTCCATCTCTGTAGACCAGTGCCTATGGTTTTTGCACCATTGTACTCTTAAATGTGCATTCATCTTTGTAATGAGGGTTTATGCACTGTAGCCCTACTATAATATCCTTCTCTATGTAACTATTAACAGACTGTTCTTGCTGACACAGTCTGATCCCATCCTGCATTGACCTTCTCAGTCACCTGACGAAGAGTTGCTCTTTTGATTTTCCTTACATATTACACTAATGCAGGAGCATCACGCTCACCAAATGTGTGCAGTCAACCACAATTTCCAACCCTATTTACTGACATCCTTCCCATAGATCTAATTGCAGATGTCACTTTAGTCACAGTTCCTATTGAAACACCAGCGAGTTGCGCTGTCTTTGTGAGTGAAGCTCCTGCCATCTGTGCCCCAACAACGAACCCTCTTTCAAAGTCACTTTGATCTTTTCCTCTCACCATCTTGATACAAATCAAAATCAACTTGGCCTACTCAGCCTTTTTATACATGCCACAGGGCGTGACTGGATGTTAATAACTTAATTGTACCTTGCAATGCACCTGTGTGGAAGTATCTGCATTCGTTATGTTTCTCCACTCATTTATTCAGGTATTTCCTTTGTCACTCATCTGTATTAATTATACTATATTTATATTTGTAAATTTTTCATCTTAAAATTCAAATACACATACAGTACATTAGCAGTGTCATTTTGTTAGACAATGCAGTGTCTCTCTTTTAATAACCTAATTTTCCAGCAATTACAAAATTTTAGTTTAGATTAGTGAAGTATAAGAAACATAACCATACATTAGGCATCTTCTTGGTAGGATTTGAGAATTGAACTTTGATTGATCAAATACAGTATGATGGATGATGTATTATACAGTATATACTGTCACCACAGTGCTTTACTATTTCTAGTCATGTCTTTCATGATTTTCATGAATTTTCATGCTCAGACCTCATATTTTGACATGTACAGTGAAGTATTCAGTCCCCTTCACTTTAACATTTTTTGTTGCAGCCTTATGCTAAAATCATTTAAATTTTAAACACTCAATACCACATATTGAAAAAGTGACAACAGAATTTTAGAAATGTTTGCACACTTATTTAAAAGGGAAAACTGAAATATCACTATATGAAGCCAAAGAATACATATCATTGTTTAAATAATTCACAATTAGAACTGCACTGTTTATACAGTAGTTTGCTTCTATCATATATGATGATGTTTGCTGGAACAGACAGGAGAGAACCAGGGCTCAGCAGGAATGACAGAGATTGTAGTCCAGTATTGTCCACATCTTGTTATCCATACTTGTTATTCATATTTCTGTTATATAATTAAACACGTTTAATTAAACACATGAAAAACAACCTCCATTAGATTTACTTTCACTCGTAACTAGCAGTCAGTGTCTTTTAAATAAATTTGTAAGAAATGCAGTCTCTCTTTGTTTTTCCTTCCAGTTAGTTATGCCAGACCTGTCATAATCCTCGGACCGATGAAGGATAGGATCAACGATGATCTGATATCAGAGTTCCCAGAGAAGTTTGGGTCTTGTGTGCCACGTAAGTAGTTAATGGAAACAGAGCAGGAATTTATTTTGAATTATTCATGGACACCAGTGAAACAAGAATGATCTGAAATTACAGGCACTGTTCTAATAGATAATATTTAAGCATGATATTATGTGATACTAACAATGCATAGAAATGGTGAAATGACTGTTTATCGATGTGCTTATGTGCTACTAAATTATTCATGGTCATGGTCATATCTGCTGTGGAGTCATTGGGATTTTTTAAGTTTCATCGTAGACCAACATCATTCACTCATCAAACCAGTGTCCTCTAATGTCTTATATTTTTCAGTTTAATTCAGTGATGGCTAGTAGTCAATGGAAGATTTAAAATGCTTAAAAAAAACATATCAAACAAAGCCAAATACAATACACATTATTATGTGTATTTCCTTTTATGTATGCATTTACTTTGTAATCATTTAATGAAAGACGTTAAATGGCAATTGAACTTTTTTCTTTAATAATTGAATGAATTGTTTTTATTGTGACGTGAATTATCTATGCCACATTAAAATCAAACCAGAAGCAGCAGCTCCCTTGCACCTCCTTTAGAAAACTAATGACAGCCAGGGTTCACATAAATTCATCCAAAGTGTGAAACAGATGTAAACTACAAATGTATTTAGAGATCTAGGCTTCTAGTTTCACAGATGTAAACTGATGGAAATGGCTGATAATTCCGCAGTGGTAGGTGTTCTACCATTTGCACTCGCACATACTGCTGGGCGTGTCGATCCTGACGGTCAATCCTCTTCCTCATTATCCCAAGAGACTCTAGACAGAAGGCACAGACTGAGTCACCATAATATAATAATGATATTGTATTAGAAAATTATCAAACTAAAAATTACATACAAACATGTAAAGTATGTGAAGCACAAATCCTACCAGATATGTAGATAATATGTAGATAAGTCCTGACATGGATATTACTGCTGATAACAGCACAGGTAGGGAGGACTCAAACACACTCAAAAGACACACACGTAGGCAGGCTGATGCAATGAAGTAGCTTTAAGGGATGATAACAGGCTTGATGGCAGGCTGGCAGGCAGGTAGTTACAGACAACAGGTTACAAAAACGCAGGTTGCAGGCGAATAGGAGAACACAAGGGAACAAAAAAAGATGATCCAACAAGGAGCTGGTGGTAATGGTAAAACTAGGAAAAGGTGTGTTAGTGGGCAGGAAAGATCAGGTAATAAGATGGATCAGGCAGATAAGAAACAGGTGAGCAGGTGGGTTAGTAGACAGGAAAAAAGTCTGGTGACATCTGGTGGGTGGATGGAAAATGGCAGGTCTGGGGAGATGAGGGAACAAACATGGACTGGGAGAAGTGAGCAGGGGGCTGGAGACAGGGGCTTTTGGGAACTGAGGAGCAGATCGGGACAATTATAGGAATATTAAATGGGTAAAAATTAAGTGAAGGAGTGCTCCTTTTTTTCAGTTTTTTAGAATCTTTACTGCCTCCCGACCCCCCTCTGGGCAGGACACACAGATGCTCAGTCCCTATAATATAATATATAGTAAATGTTAAGAAAGTCATGGGGTATCAATATAATACTGATGACAGAGAAAATCACAGGAATCTTAAAAATTATATATAACTTAATGTGGAGTACATGTAGTAAGTGAGTGTAAGCCCGACCAGATATGTTCTAAGTTGCTATAGGGATATTATAGGAATATCATTCATGGACTGAAATGTTCACGTGATCTAGTGCTCGAATTTGTTTACGTGTCAGTACTTGTTATAATTGTTTTATAGTTGTTTTTCCCGTTGAATAATATAACACCGCCCGCTGCTTTTAGCATATATTAGGTATAATCAATAACATAGGTCACATTTAGGCTTCTTATTTTTATGTACATAGAATTGGACTTAATAAGCCACTTGTGAAATGAGACTCTCAGACAGTGTTGTGGCATTTCCTTATATGCAGCTAATGGAAAGGGTATTTCCCATCAGATTTCTGTCAGCAGCTGTAAATATTACAGCTGATTTCTGTAAATATTAGTTTATCTGGGGTCTGGACACTCACACTCGTGGAGTGAAATTTGACTGATAAACCCCTGTTAAACTTTGATGAGATTTATGATATCAGTAGCTGAGATGGCTGGAAGAAGGACAGCCCATACAGATCATTATTTTTTATGGAACTTTTCCTTTATTTGACAGTCAGTGGGGTAAGAAAGGAAGGGAGGGGAGAGAAAGGGGATGACATGCAATAAAGGGCCCAGTCCGGATTCTAAGCCGGAGCCGGGCTGCTGCAGTTGGGACTGCGCCTAACCAGCTGAGCTACTGGAGCGCCACAGATCATTAGTTTTAATTTGAGCACGCTTTTCAGTCTCATTACCACCAGTTTACCATATGCCACTGTGAAACCAGAGGCTCTAATCTCTTATGCACAAGGCTAAAGGGAAGACATTTTTAATGCTACTTATTTAGCTCTAAAATCCCTTTTTTCTAATCATGACATCTCAAGAACATTCAAGGAAGATGGGCATCAGGGCTGTTTTTGGTAAATCTAAATGTTTCGTAAGAGAAGGCTGCCAATGCAACTTCATGTAATGCTGCCATAGTAATAAAAATGGAGGGGCCATTATCAGCTTAAGTTACTGTTTTTTTCTGGTTTATGTTTGTGTTTGTGTTCAACACCAGTACCTACACTTAACACCATTTTTACTCATCCTAACAGAATCACCTACACTCCTCTATGTGTGTTGTAACATGTTCTTCATCAGCCAAAGAAGTTTTTATTTTGCATGTTTTGATTGACCCATCTCTTTTATTTCAATTTACCTTTTAAACCATATAAAGCCGCTATCAGTTCAGGGCACCAAGGTAAGTGAGTGGATAAGCTGAGTTGATTCTTTCATCCTTTTATTTAGAAAATAAGTCTTGAAGTAATTTGTCCCCATAAATACTCATAATCCTTTGGGTTGGGTCAGGGTTAACCCTAACCCTATCCTTTTGGAGTTCTTGTTTGTGTAAAATTAGTTTGGGACTGTTAGTGTTAGAGACATTAGTGTCATATATATTTGATAATAGTACACTTTCTACATCGTTACTTATCAGCCGCTTCCTTTCGTTTTAAGATATCCAGTGAAATTTGCTCCAAGATGACAGAATGTTTTGTTCCAGGAATTTTCCACCACATGGTATGCTAACAATATATAATTAGGAATTCTTTACTTGCCGAAGCTAGAAGAACATTTCGGGTTTTGTAGCACATAAACAGAGAATCCACCCCACTTCATGTAATATATCTAATTGATGAAAAAAAGATTAACAAAGGTGCTTATCCATGTGTTGACAAAAAACCTGTGACAACATTTAATGTCCTATTTCCCCACTGTGCAAATTTCATAATAAGAACTTGAATGTGATTGAATATCTTAAAAGCTAAATGTGTACCACAGCTATTTTGAGGATTCAGGATTTTTGCTATAAACAACTGACCAAACTCTGGTTGCCACTTGGTCAGGTTTGTTAGGATTTTTTTTTACAGCATGGTGCAGCAGGGCACTATCCTAACTAAATGTAACAGTAGCACTGGATGAAAGCAGCAGGTTTTATTGGAACATATGGTTAATTTTAAGCAACATTCGCACTGATGTTATCATTGGTGTGACAAAGAGGCTCTCAGTCAGTTCCACCATGGTCTTATTTATTTGTGGTGATTACCAAATGGTATCACAACTGAATGTTATTATTTTTATATAGCACCTTTTAAAGCATTTCTATGTGTTTTATAGATATGAGTGAAATCTTAAGTGAGAATTAAAAAGGAAATGTTACAAGTGTCTGCTGGTCTTGTTATGGCATGTTAGTTACTAAATTATATAGAGTTTATTTTCCTCCTTACACCAAAGATACCACTCGGCCGAAGAGGGACTACGAAGTAGACGGGCGAGACTACCACTTTGTGATGTCCAGAGAGCAGATGGAGAAGGACATCCAAGAACACAAGTTTATTGAAGCGGGACAGTACAATGATAATCTTTATGGAACAAGTGTCCAGTCTGTGAAATATGTGGCTGAAAGGGTGAGTCTCTTTATCTGTTTATAAAAGCTTCATGTTTACATTAAGGCAAAAAAAAAAAAAAAAAAAAAAAGCAAAAATATGCAGTTCAATTCATGTAGTGTAAGGACTGTACATTGTACAGCTCATGTTTATTAATATGATTTTTATACCAAAGGAAAGAAGAAAAAAGAGATTTTACTTGCTGCTTTTTAGGACATCATTTAGATTATGCTTTAATAAAAAGAAGATTTACACCATATAAGAATTATTTTTAGATTTAATAAATCTTGCAAAGTGTAGTTTTGATATCATAACCTTAGATATCAGTGTTAGTTTGGTTTTGTGTGGTACATCTCTTGTCAATTCATGCCTCTGTCTCAGGGTAAACACTGCATTCTGGATGTGTCTGGAAATGCCATCAAACGACTACAAGTAGCACAACTCTATCCCATCGCCATCTTCATAAAACCTAAGTCTGTTGATTCATTAATGTGAGTATTCATTTTTGTCTTTTATTACGAACCATTTTATAAATTCCCTTTGATAATACTTCAATGATACTTCAATCTTACACTAGCTTACATTACTCATTGTTTTTGTACATTTAATTTATCAACAACTGTAACCCTGAGCACCACACAGTCTGCTGTAAACGTTTTAAATGTTTATATACTGTTTATAGTTAATGAATAGGGGGACTTAAAGTAGAGTGTTACCCTGAATTTTTCAACTGTGTAAAATCAAAATTGGAGACAGAATCATGTCTGGGTCTGTGAAGTTTTGTGTCCTTTCCCCCTGCCCAGGGACATGAATAAGAGACTGACAGAGGAACAAGCCAAGAAAACATTTGACAGGGCTATGAAGCTGGAGCAGGAGTTTGGTGAATTCTTCACAGGTATGATATTAATAAAAGCACAAATACAAAAGGTGTCATCTATATTCAGCTGGTACCTCTCTGTCCAACACTGCTCAAACACAGTATATAAGCTCACAAGGACAGCTGGGTTGTTGATTAAACACGACTGCTGATTTAAAAGCTCTTCATTCAAACTTACCACGGAATAGAATGAGTAGGAAAGTTGTTATATATCTGTTTTCTAAGCTAGGCATTCGTAGTGTATGGGAATGTTTTAACTTGAAATAACTGTAATCAGACATTTTGTTGAAATTCCAGCATGTTTAAAAATGTTCTTTATTGTTTTTGTTTTTTTTGTATTAGTTGTATGATCATGCATACTTCTGTTAAAATGGTCCAATTTAAAGATATATAATATTTCCTTTTGGCATCATAAGTCCTACTCTGTTGTTGTCTGTCTCTCACAAACACCTATCAGACAAACTGAAATATGCAAATGTTTTATGTCGAGGAAGGTAAGGTCATGTTAAAACCCCCAGATTTTTATGTAATATTAGCATATTTCAATTTTTTCTGATGGCAATAGTTTTCGTTAGTAGAAACTTCAGGTCCAGGTGATCATTAGTGCAAAATATGGGGGAGCTGGCTCCACAGGGTCTTTTTTTACTCTCCCACCAGGAGTCAGAAGTCTTCAAATCCTATACATAGGGTCTTTAAACATTTGACAGCTGTGAGGCTTCATGAGTGAAAATATGTATGTATGGCTATAACTAAATTTGATGTGCCTGTTCCATATAAAGATCACAATACATAAATAGTTCCCTTTGCCTTGCAGCCCTGGTTCAAGGAGACACCTTAGAGGACATTTATAACCACTGCAAACAGGTCATAGAGGAACATTCAGGACCCTATATCTGGATCCCCTCAAAGGAGAAACTATAATAACTCATCACTCTGGAAGGTAGTCTGGACTGTGAGAAACTAGTAATAAGTTGTAACATGTGGTAACTGTATGGAAATGAATAGTCTTCATAAATAATTATTCTGAATATGTTTTTTTAATTTAATTTAATTTTCTCTTTTGTTTTGTTATTGCTTCATTTTTCACTCAACATGAATGTTCCTGAATGTATACCGCAGAGTGTTAGGAATTTTTAGGTCTGTTCTTACATTTGCTGATTTCTATTTGAAAAAAAAAAGGATAAGAAATGTAATGGAAACTAAATAAATATGGGTATGTGTCCATGTTGGCACTGTGTAAAATTACAAACAAGAAAGTGGAGGTGGTATATACGTTGCAGATGTCTTTGCTTTGCTACCGTAGGATGGAAAATAGGTATTCAAACTTCAGCACCCTCACCTTCCCTCCACATTGCAGCAACTAGCAAATAATCATATGAAGTTCAATGTTTTGTCTGATCTTGCATCTGTGTATCACCTGAACACAGCTTCGTTTATACTGTCATTTTTTCCCTGAATCACTGCATTTATTTCTCTGACATGATATTGAGGATGTGTGAGGAAAATATGTTATTCACTGTAAAATGTCATGTTTTTTTCTTATTTAAAAGCAGACATTACTTATTAGGCTGTTGCACCGACAATGAAAAGGGAGAAAGCTGCTATCCACAGTGGAGATGTAACACTATATTTTGCTACTTAAATTGCTAGAGGCCACAAAAGCACAGAATTATTTATTATTGAAAATATAACTTTGATGAAGAGGTCATTTACAGAGCATATTTTATTTGAGTAATGTTGTATGTTGTGACTGTGTTAGGATGGATGGGAATTTTATGTTGAAAGATACAGTTGATGTTGCAGTATTTTGTAGACTTGGAGAACAGAGGGTAGTAAAAGTAGTGATTGAATTTAGTACTGAAACACATTTTTGTCTTTTGAAACTAACAACTGGACAGTGAAGAATAGGAATAAAAATAAAGGGCAGACACTTTTTCAAAGTATAAAAATATCTGGTACAAAAGACAAAAACAGAGAAGGCAGAATGTGAAAGTAAAGCAAAAGCATACATTTGACAAAATGCAGATACGTATTGGATATGAATATTATGTAGCAGCATTGTGGAGTCATTAAGGAACTGAAAGACTAAAAAGGTGAGTTTTTCAACTTTACTTTGAAGTAGATAGTAATTCAGATGTCTTGTTTCCTCAGGCAGGCTGTTCCAAAGTCCTAACTAGGAATGTTTGATAATAATGATTGATGGCTTGGGAAGTCCTAACACACAATCTGATCTAGTGACCTGAGGCTGCTCTTTGGTTCATATACAAAACAAAACCAAACAAAAAATCTTAGTGGCATTTTCCCATACAGTGTTTTCTTTTTGAGCTGCAGTGGAGGGACAGTAACACAAAAAGGGAATTTTATACTAAAAAGACTGTAGTTTTAGAATATATCGGCTTGATTTGTCTAACTCCAACTGCTGAAGCTTCATATTAGTTTCATATAAACTTTTGAACACAGAATGCACAGAATGGGGACTGTGGATTTTGTTCCCCATCACTTACATTGGAAGTGCATTAGGAAGGGATCTCTTCATGGCCAGTATGAACAGGAGGAATGATTACAGCAAGCAAAAACAGTTTCAGTGTTCATATGGGCACCTGACTACTGTTTTAAAACAGACTTGAAAAATTGTGAACCTATCCTTTAATTATTTGGTATGAAAAGTTAACCATTTAATGATGCTGATAATATACGCAAAGTATTAATCATTGGTGACCTCAGCCTAAAACACCAATATTGACCCTCAGGTGGCCTGTCAGTGAAACTTAGTGATTAGATCTCTCTGCCTGTGGTTCAAACAGAAAGCTGTATTAATAGCTACAGTCATGGCTGGCTACAAGCTTACTTAAGAGATGTGTTTGAGCTGTAGATATCATGACTTCAGATGTGGGCGGAACACCTGACAGGATAACAAGGACTATCCTGAATCAGCTACAGAGAGCCTGGACACCTGAATAAAGCTATCTTACATTTATTACCATTTGGTTTAGAAGTGGATGAGCCCTGATGATCCTGAGCAGATGCTTAGCAGACCCAGCACGATACAGTATAACCACTATATACAGTTTACTCACCATTGGCTTGCCTTGTTTGAAAGGGCATACAATATAGTACCTCGCTTTGATAAAAATAAAAAAATAAAAATCCATTATGTACTTAAAGCATTTGGAATGACTAATGCATCTAACCAGTGTGTTGACCTTCCTGTTTTTTTTTTTAAAACTGCATTAAGGCCATTGGGTGTTAGATTCCCATGACAACAATTTGTGAGTGATATATATTCTAGTATTACTGCTATTTGATTTAGACAGCATGTTTCACCCAACCTGTTATCAAGTAAATATAGTAGTTACATGAATTGTAGGTATGTTTTAATCAATGGGACATTTCAAAAGTGCACTTATTCATTGTTTTTTGTTACAAAAACAGGCACTGTATGTTAACAGAAATCAATACAAGTTTTAAAGCAAATATAAATCACATACATTAATTTTTGTGTAAGATGGCACAACCATTGAAGAGTGAAAACTGACCTGCTTGTATGGACCACATACTGTACTTGTAGTAGACTGATAAGAAGCACTTAAAAGACACCTACAACAAGTGTGTACCTTGAGGTAAAAATACTGTTTTTATGTACAAATGAGATCATCTTTCTCATCTCCCTTGTCATAACTTGGTTGAGATTTGCGGCTGATGGAAAAACAAATATTTTCATCTGTGATACATGTAGATTAATGCTAATGTTTCCTTTTATTTCAAGATATCTGCCATCCTTCTTTTGCAAATTTTCCATAAGGTATTGGTCACCACTTGCCTTAACAGAGTAGGTTTACTGTATATCAAAGATGAAAGCTTATAAATGTACTTTCCCTTTGAGGATAGAAAATTGTATTTAATCTTCCTTCGCATCTACACTTCAGCGAAAGAAAGCTGAATCAAATCTAAGCTATATGTAATTGTGCTGAGGGTGTTGATGCCTTGTACTTATAAAGTTAAAGGCTGAAGAGATATTTTATATTTTGTAATTTTATCTTAAAAATTAGCATTTCTGTGGCAACAAAAAAAAAAACATTTTAAAGCCGTGAATCATGAGACACCTCAATATTTTGGCCCTTGTTTTTCAAA
Source organism: Xiphias gladius (assembly GCF_016859285.1). NCBI lineage: Eukaryota > Metazoa > Chordata > Actinopteri > Istiophoriformes > Xiphiidae > Xiphias > Xiphias gladius. The sequence goes on along the minus strand of NC_053416.1, from coordinate 26,722,559 downwards.
AGTGTTATTGGCCAGGGATATGATGACATGTAAGAGAAAATGTATCTTGATATACTGGCTCAAAACTAATGCTAAACTTAATACAGTACTTCAAAAGTCATTGTGAAAATTGTAACACATGATATTTTACAGGCCAGTGGGGATTTTTGTGTGGAAATGTAAAGGATGTCTGACCTATGCATGTTTCAACAGTCTTATGTGTCCTGTGGTTGTGCAATATTCAACACAACTGAAGCATTGAGGTACTTGCTGTGTTTTAAGACATGATCAAACTGCAGATTTTAATCATTCAATCAGACTTGTGTCTATTTTAAACCCAAATAAAAACACTGTTGTAAGAGGTGGTGTCCAAGCAATATGTTTTGGTTATCAAATTTAGTATATTCTCTTTTCAGTTGTAAAGTTGTAAACCCTAATTCACAATTTATAATTTCACAAAAAGAATTCTTCCAACTACATCTTAGCATGTCAGTGTTTTCTACCCAAGGTAATATGCATTGACATTGTATCTATATTCAGGTGCATCCTTAAGTAATGGTACACTAAGGTGCTCTGCATCAATTTATTAAGTCCTACATATAAGTCACTGGCATGAAGTTGCCCTCAAACTACAGACAAAGTGGAAAATTCCAGTGGCTTTCAGTGTTAGCTGTGGCACAACATAGTGCAGTTGATGCATGGCTTCTATTATTTCCACCCTTCAGTGGCTTCTCCATCGTTCCAGTTCAAGTGATATACACCAGTGACTGATAGGTAAAGTATGATGTCATATGATATTTTCTGCTTTAGTATGAGAGGATTGCCTGAACATTCTACTAAATATCTGACCTGCACTGGGCAATTAAATCAGTTGGGGTTGTAAAGGATAAAAATTTTCGTGTCTTCCAAATTACATGAAAATTAAAGTTGCATTTCTCAGCCACATTTGGAGGAGACATTGAGTGGACCTTGATGTGTTCGTTTTAGAAATGCACACTTTAAGAAGGCAACACCTGAATTAGTACACAACATTAACTAATAACGTTTGCAACATGAGCAAAAAATATTTTTTTATGCAATTTGTTTGACATCATGTTATTGGTTAGAAATGTTTCATTATAGAGCAATGTCGGTGATAATGCTGCCGATGGTAATGAGATTTGCACTTTAAAATATTTACCAGGCAATGATTGAAATGTTTCTTTACAAAAGCTAAACACACCTTTGTGTAAGTAAACATATAAAAGCGCGAAATTAATTACTAGGCAAAAAAATGTTAATAATAATTTGTATTGTATCCAAGAGCAAAAGGATTCCACAGTCTGACTAGATTCAGTTTTGACTGATTGGTAGGTAAAAACACTGGTGTATCTATGTTGACCTTTTGTTTCTATTTGAGAATGCACCAAGAAGAAAAAAAAAAGATTTACACAAGAAATGTTTACAAATGATTAATGACAAAAACACAGAGTTAATCTTGTCTATTTTGTTTTTGTTCAGCATTGTTTTTAAACCTTCAATTCTGTACAATATCAAGCACTAAACATGAGGCATATATTCCATATCTGATTTACACATATGATTGTAGGTTTTGTTTTGTTCACTGGATCAATGAACATGCAGGACACACTTGTACTTTTTTCTGTCAAGACTTTAGCTTTAGTATTTACTATTTTTATTTATTTCAAACATTTTGCGTTTATTTAACTTAATGAACATGGAGGACATGGAAGTTATGTTTCCATTACATGAGTGTATGCACACCTGGTTAAACTACTTAAAAGCATACATTACCCCAATTTTTTTTTAGTTTTTTACTGAAATATAAGCAGTCAAATTCCAGTGACTAACCAAATGGTACAAAGGTAAGCAGTAAATTGTCCAAGATTTGAAAAAAAAAAAAAAAATAGTTTAGGTCACCAAAAACTGAAAAATCATGTAAATTTCAGAGTTATAATCAGGGATCAAGTAATGTGTTAACTTACAGCTTTCCTGCAGCGGTGGAAGTAAATAAAGCCTTGAAAGTTAATGCAAACAACTCCTACAGATACCCCAAGTGCTGTTGATGACTTCCAAACCCTCTGTCTGTACAAAGGCAGACTGGGAACAAACTGTGTTACTACACCCTCTGACATATCATTAGGACAATACTGTACTGCAGCAAGCAGTTAGTGGTATACTGGTATCAGAATGGTGAGAAAAAGGGCAAATAACAAAGGAAGACAGACTCGTCGGTCAGGGGTTCATCCTACAGCAAGATAATGACCCAAAACATTAGAAGAAAAGAACTAGACAGTGGCTTGAAATCATGGAAGATCAGCACAGTCTCCAGACTTAAACCGCATGGAGCTGGTTTGGGATGAGCTGGACAAAAAATGAAAGCAAAGCAAACTACAAGTGCAACACATTTGTGTGAACTTCTGCAACAGTGAAGGGACAAACTTTCCAAACAATGTTTCATTTCCATTGTATAAAGAACAATCATATTTTGTTATATCATTATTACAGCCGTCTTTTCTAAAGTAAATTTAAAAGGGTGATACTTTTAAAATGAACTTGGTTGTGTTTCTTATGAATTAGAATTTGTTTAGCTTTGTTTCCAGTGTGTGTTCATGTGCATGAAAGAGATTAAACGTATAGTTACCACACGTATGGATAACACAAGATCAACAATGCCACAATATATTGTTGACATGTGGAAAGTAACTATTTAGAGTGGACACAAGAAACTTGAAAAAAACTAGTCTCTGCCATCAACTGCTGTGGATATGGATATAATGTTAATGGTGCAGTCACACCAAAATCCGCCTGCCGAAATTAACTTGCATGGTGTGGCCAAAAACAGGAGGGGACAGGAGGTAGTGTGGGTTGGGCTGTAAAGTTGAGACTGTAAACTACAGGAGCTAACATGGCTAGTGGGCTAACAACAGCAGTCCTCAAAGTTGTTAATGAAATGTGCGGTTTATCAAACATTTTACTGTCCTTAACCTCTGTCACTATTCTTATGGTACAGTCAGACCAAAATTTGCTTCCCATTCATATCTATTTGGAGTGAGGTGAGACAATTTCGCTTCCGGTCGCAAACTGACCCACCTCCTTCGCTTTGTGCACAGTTCACTCTGACTGAACTTTGACCTGCAAATCATGAGGCTCTCCAATGTCCACTTGGTTTGAGATAGGGGGGTTGGAACTGACATCTCATTCAGGAAATATTGTTGAAATAATTCAAGCAGGAGAAAAGAAGGGATGCTGTTAGGCTGCATTAGGTCTAAGGACAGTGACGTCAAAGAGAGTAAAATATTTGATAAAACTGTATAATTTGCAACTTTGTGGCTGCTGTTGTTAGCCTGCTACCCTACATGGCATGATACAACCCTACCTACACTATTTCCTGTTCACTCCAGCTTTTGACAACACCACGGCTGTAAATTTCACCAGGCTGATTTGGTCTGACTGCACCAAGTCACAGGACTTAAGGTCTGTTAAAAGGACGCATAGTACCTCAGTAGTCAATGCTGTGGCCCCGTAGCAATAAGGTGAGGGTTTTCCACGCCCGATGGTTGGCATGGCTCTAAGTGCATAATAATTATAATAACAAATGACAACAATAATAATAATAATAATAATAATAATAAGTGGTTAAATAAATTTTTTAAATTAGAATTTCTGTTTTGAAATGTCTTATCAGTTGCTTCTTACTAGCTTTTTCCAGAGCTTTCAACATCATGTCATTGTCTTTTTACATGTGGAGCCTTCTTTGTTGTCATGGAGTCTTCTTTATTGTACATGGAACAATTTTAGCAGATTGCCCTAAGAGTGGCTTATAACCTGACATCTAATACCCATCTTTGGTCAGTGGTGGCCACAGGACACTCTTTCTGGTGTTCACTCACGCTCTCCGGGGTCCTTACGGTTTCATCAATGCAGTGCTCTCCATAAGCGTTGCATGTCATACACCACTCCAGCCTTCGTCTCCCAGCACCAACTGCATCAGTTGTTTGAAAGTTAAAATTTAACCGAGCTATAATTTAAGTGTTTACTAAGTGAATACTTCTACCTCATTTAATTGAAAAGGGTTAAACCACATAAACTAGTTCTTATATTGAGATCAGTTGTTACTGGGAATACTGCTACAAACTGCTAGGTGTAACTACTACATAACCAACTGAACCAAATGACAAAGCTAATATTAGCTTAAAACTAAAAAAAGGAAGGTTTGACACATCTCACATAACACTACATTAAATTTTGTTTTGTTAAAGTTTTAAAATTCCCTTTCACAAAACAACACAATTACAAAACACTATTCCAGTAGTGTTTTGACTGAATAACCAAAACAGGGTTAGCACAATCAAATATTTCTTGCTCATTCTAAACTATATGAATGCTAACTCTTAAACCAGTATATGCCTATCTGCAATATGGAGAAATATGCTATATATACGCTATATACATTAGTCTAACCGATATTAACTGGTATTTTACCTTTTGTTTGTTTGTTTGTTTGCTTGATTACTTGTTTGTTTGTTTTGGTTATCCATTCTTGAGGCCGAGTGGAAAGGAGCTGCCCAATTGTGATGTATGCCATTCTGTTGTATGAACTCACTGAATAGCTCACTGGTGAACACTGGGCCATTATCAATGACCAGAATGTCAGACAACCCACAGACTGCAACAGTTGCCTGAGTTTGTCTATGGTTGTGTGGACTGTGATGTTTCTCATGATTGGGTTCTATCCATTTGGAGTGTGCATCCACCATCACAAGAAATAACTGCCCCATAAATGCACCAACAAAATCCGTGGAATAGGAGGGGGGGGGCAGAATAGGAGGTCTGGCCCTCCCATGGGTGCAAAGGAGCTGGTGGCACCATGTCCTGATTGGTCTGACATTGCATGCATTATTAACCTTGTTCTACAGATTCTGATCCCATTCTTGGCCACCAGACGTAGGATCTTGCAAGGTTTTTCATGTAGACACCCCTGGATAAGTCTCATGTATTTCATCAACAATCTGTCAACGGCCAGGAGGAGGTAAGATGACCCTCACACCCCCGAAGATGCAGCAATACTGCAGACTCAGTTCTGTCCTGTGTTTTGCATAAGGCCTCAGTTCCTCTCCTACCACAACACTGGGCCAGCCTTGTAAAAGGAAAGTCTTGACTTTGGAGAGGACTGGGTCCCTCACTCTCCACTGCTTGATCTGAGTTGCCTTTACAGGTGTCACGGACAATCTTTCCAATGAAAACACAGGCTCTGAAGGTACATATGTAGTAGCAGGTGTTTCAGGTAAAGGTAGTCGACTCAGTGCATTGGCGTTTGCATTATCCTTACCCGCTCTGTACACTATAGTGTAATGATAGGCTGACAATATGAGAGCGGAACGCTGTATCCTGGCTGAGGCTAGGATGTCTCCAGGTCATTTTGTATTCCTGCTGCTGTCATGATAAAATACGATGCAATGTATACAAGTTGGTAGTGTTTTATTTTCTGTAAAAAATACCCAAATTGCATCAAAAAAATGTATCACATCACAATAAGTTAAGTAACAACACTAGGTCAAAACCTAGTATGTGGCTGGACCGCCCTTTATCTATTTGCTTCTCTCCTACTCTCTGTGCTCATATATACAGTAATTTAATACAGCTGAATTCCCAATAAAGTTATTCTCATTTACATGTTTTTCTGCTTCTGTTGTCAGACAATGGGACAAGTATGAAATATCGGCTGAAACGCAGCTCATTAAGACTACATGATAACCAGGATTCACTTCCAAGCCATTTCCGAACCGCTGCTCTGAACTGCTAAAATCCTGATTTTATAACCGTGACGTTGCCTGACAAAATCACCATACACATAAGTAAAAGAAAATGGCTGTGCAACAAGACTGTGCTAGTTACAAAAGCAACACTGCTCATAAACGCCCACCTGATGGTGCAATAGAAACTGTTTTTGCCATTTTGAAAGACTAAAGGCCAATGGGGAAACTCCAACACATACACATAAATGGTGTTACTTCATCACTTGCTCAGTCAGTCATTGAGATTCCTGTTTATGGGGATGACCCCGCTGTTGTGGTCCAGCCAAAAACATGCATTGATTTTATAATTTTATAAGATTTACGTATGTAGCTTACAGCTCCATATCTTGGTAGGAAATTAAACATTATTTTACTTTCACTTGATACCTTTATATCATGTTAGTGTGCCCTGCAGTCTTGTGGCCTCATAGGAACACAACACTCAATATTCAAAATACTTGAAATACACAATACATTTAAAACATTTATAAAACATACAAGTTTAACAATGTCCCATAACAACATTATGAGACAAAACTGTTCATAATTACTCAGAAAGAATGAACTGATTGTTGTCACCGTTGCACACTGGGAAATCTTGAAGACGGCCAACCTGGTACTCTCTTATATTATTTACATTAAAGAGCATGAGTAAAGATGTTTCGGACATGCAACAGTTAATTTTCAGACTGTCAGAATGTAATTCTTTCTGACACATTTCCCAGTATGTCCTGTGCCACTACACTGAATCATTTTTAACCAAAATTTCACTTTGTCTGCAGTCTGTCTAAACGATTTACAGTAATAACAATCACTACGTTACTTTTATGATGTGTAGGATTTCAATGTGAACCAAGGTGATCTATAGTGTATTATATGCTCTAATTTTTCCTTGCCAAACATCTATTTTAACAGATGCTTCTTAATTAAAAGAAGGTGGCACCCTTTCAAAGTGGCATTTCATCCCATGTTAATATAGTCATGGAAAAGAGGGGGACAAAGACTGAATTAATGTGTGGATTTCTTCAAATGACAGTATTTAAATCTGGAGGAAAGCTACATCTATAAATATGAGTATTTTTTTCAAACTGTGAATATCTGATAATTAGAATCACACTACACAAACTGAAAACCAGATTCTGTATTGGATGGATGGCCTTTGCTACATTTAGTAGTCAGCTCACACACTGCTCTTTCATAATTAGTATATTATTTCTATTTCCAATATATTTATTCATATCTAACATGTTTAAGTGTATGCATCAGCCAAACTTGAAATGTATAACATTTAATAGTTTTTTTCAGACAAATGCAGTAATCCACACAGAACATCGGAGGTGAAAATCATTTAATCTTTGAAGATTTAGATTAGCTCCCTGTCAAATCTTTGTAAGATACAGGGGAGCTCAGCTGTGGGATAAGTACCGTCATATTACAACACAAACTTTCTTTCTCACAAATTCAGGATTGACTCTAACATGATGAGCCAGACTACTTTTATATATGTTGTGTATATATTGTGTCTTTTTTAGCAGTTGTATTCCGATTAGTAGCAGTTGAGTTATTTTAGTATCTAATATACTGTATATTGTATTTGGGTATAATTATGCGTTATTCTTTTTCTATTTCCTTCAGCTTGTCGTTTTGATGAAGCTTTTAGCGCAATTTTAAGCAGGAAGACAACTGTCAGCCAACCTTTTCTTAAAATCACACTTAGGCTCCACTTTTCCACTATTTTCCAGGGATTTCACTCAGTTCCGTGTACGGGCTTTCCTATCATCCAATGATCATCTTAGCTAAACCTATGCTGTCTCTTTATTCATACAGCGCTTTTCCACACACACACACACACACACACACACACACACACACACACACACACACACACACACACACACACACACACACACACACACATAGACAATACATCAGAGACAATTTGGGGTTCAGTATCTTGCCCTTGGAGGAGCTGGGGATTGAGCTCTACCTCCTGAGCCACAGCCACAGGCGCTCTAGCTCTACACATCTCTTAAATCTGGTGGGTCAGTGCAAAAGTCTTTATTAATCCTTAGTATCTACATTCATGTTTATTTGTGTTTTTCCTGATTGATATGTGTTTTATAATTACTGTATATTTTGTTTGTTTGTTCCTTAATTTACAAAATAAAAGATTTCTTGTCATTGTTTTGTTTCCTTTTTTATTGAAATATCCTTTTAAACCCCCTCGGGTTTTTTTAATCTCATCAGCCCAATCTTTTTTTAATCTTTTAATGTGTTATGTTTTTTTGTGTTGGGTTACCTTTGCAAATTAATGAGCACTAATCTCTAACTCTAAATTAAACTAGAGTTGCCCTTGGACATTTTCTTCCCTCAGCAAGCAAACCATTCTCTTCTGACCACTCTCCTCTTGCATGTGAACTTCTTTGCCCATAGAAAGAACATTCTTTCACCTCGTCAAAATGTGATTATATTTCAGTTATTTATTTTTATGTTAGCTACTTTTACTTAGTTATTTTTACATTATGGTGAACATCCACCAAAAGCTCACTTATCACTCTAATAAAGGAAAAAGTGAAAACCAATGTAACACTGGTTTCAGCCGAGCGTTGAACCAACATACCACTGTCTATTGCAGAACCATACCCCTCAGCCATACCACTTCACCATAGGTTGTAGGCCGTGTGAGCGCCACCTCTGTCACGAACACAGTAACTACAGCAAGAAAGTGCAGTCCACAAAAATTAGAATCCAAGCTTTTTATTTGTTTTGATATTTGCAGCAATGTGATACTTTTCATTCCATGGCCCTGTGATTTCAGCAAAGGCACTAAAACATGGGTAAAAGAGGCAACGTGAAAGCTACCATTTAAGGAACACCAAACCCAGGAATACAATGCCTAACCTGGCCTCCCCTTAAACAACAAGAAGCAAGGTGAGAGTGTTCAGGCATCCTCTCCTTAGAGGCAGGGAGTATATGTAGGGGTGTGCTCTTGTTTAGACATTGGAGAAACAGATTTCTCATGTTTGTGGTGGGGAGTAGACTTTAAGCAAAGACATTTCTGAGAGCTGTGGGGTGTGCATCATATGTTAGAGACCTTTGTAGAATGACTACCAGACCTAAGAACCTAGCATGTCATCTGTACATTCAGTTCAGTCTAGGTGGTGTTTATGGTGGTATAACCTAGTATGTATTGAGAACACAGAGGCCTGTGGGCACAGTGAAGGCCTTTTCTCCCCAATACTTGTAGCTGCAAATTACTGCATATCTTCAAACATTTGCCAGCCTTGACACAGAGGCTGTATTCCTGATACACATATTATCAGTGTTCTGAATTTATATCATGTAGTGTCACTCCTGATTACCTGTGACTGATGCATTTTTGTACATTGCTTTATTAAATTTTTGATACTGATGCAACAGTGTAAAGCATTTTACTGTTGTAGGTGGTTGAGGTAGAGCTAGTTTTAACCACCTAGTTTCCAGTTATCTAGCTTAGTCCAGTGTTTCCCAACTTGGAGGTTGGGCCCCCTCCAAAGGGTCACAATATAAATTGGAAGGCTATTGGGATGATTACTAGGGTAGGAGACTTTAATCTTGGCTTTTCTATAAAACACTGGGGAATTTTAACTGAGAAGGACTCAGCCTCAGACTGTTTCAAATTAAACAATGTGAGAAGTTTAAAGGGGTGGAGCTGCCAACAACTTAAAAGCATTTTAACATGACAAGGAGCCTCAACTAGACACTAATTTTTGTAAGGGATAGCAAGCCAAAAAGGTTGGAAACCATGGTTAGACCTCTGCTCAGGTTGATGCCATGTACCAGTAAAAATGATGAAGGTATAACAGGTGCAACAAAAATACTGGAGAGTGAGTAAGATGTCAATCAAAAACTACATATCCACAAAGTCCTGGGAAGAGCTCTAATCAGCCAAAATATGTGAAATCTCCTGTGTGGATTTACCATGAGTGTGCAGGGCCTGTATTATTTAACTGTGCATTGTATTTTATATTTTCCATCATATATTTTGTATGTAAAATCTCTGTAAAATCTGTAAAGTAGTAACTGTTAAATACATGTATTGGAGTAAAGGTACAATAATTCCCTCTGAAATGTGGTAAAGTGGAAGAATAAGTAACATAAAGTAGATATACTGAAGAAAATTACTTTAAAATTGTACTTAAGTACAGTACTTGAGTAAATGTACTGTACTTAGTTATTTTAAGCACTGTTCAAGACCACAATTCTGCCATGTTTGTCAAACATGAATTATGGACAGCGACAGCTGAATCGCAAAATGAAGCTCTATACAAGACATGCCATACCTTCTACATATAAACCGATCAGCCACAACATTAAAACTGGTTACTGGTTTTAATGTTGAGGCTGACTGGTGAAAATTAGTGATTAATCATTTTATGTCATTTTTCATTCAAAAATGCCAAATATTTAATAGTTTCAGCTTGCTGCTCTTTCTTAAGTTACAGTAAAATGAATAATTTTGAGGTTTGACTATTGGTCAGACAAAACAAGCTATTTGAGTGTGTCACTCTGGCTCTTGGTAATTGTGATGGGCATTTCTCACCATTTAATGAAGTTTTACAAGCCAAACAATCAATCCATTAATTGAGAAAACAATCAGCAGATCAGTCTATAATGAAAATGACCACTAGTTGAAGCCCCATATATAATAGTTCAAAATTAGCTGGCCTAACATTTGCAATGCACGACTTTTACTTGTAATGAATAATTTTTACAGTGTGGTATATTTACTTAAGTAAAGGATCTGGATATTTCCGCCACCACTGCTGGCCTAATGCATAGGTCTAATGCAATACGTGTTTTTAAAAGCACTGGTTTAGAAAAAACTATCATGAATAATTTGACCTGCACATGAAAAGTTTCAATTATTCTGAATTACAATTATGATTAAAGTCACTCAAACACAAATATGGTGTATCAGTCACCACTGTGGCAAGGAGTTACAGGTATGCCATCTGCCTAACCACTGAGGGCACACCATCAAGCTGAAGCTGGGAGAGGTGATAGAAGGTAGACACTATGAAGGACATGTGCTGCAGCCAATCAGCAACTTGACCACAACACACCTGCATTTAATCAGGCTATCACCAGACCAAGGTAAATCCCCTTGTGCACATCATCTTAGAATAGGCAGTAAAGCAAGAAAATTACTGGACTGTGGTACCACCATGTTGCTTGGAATATGGTTGAATGTCAAGAATTTGTCATCTATCATATTTAACTTTGCCTTTTCTTAGACATTCTGAACTTGTTGCACTGAGGTAACAGGTCCTCTTAGGCTTTGAACCAAAAGGAAGATACAACTATGGCCTCTGAAAGATGTGAGAGAGCTTGTAGACTGGATTAGGTGCCCATTACAAATTTACCCCGTTTCCTCTTTTCCATAAACCCATTAATGCAACTTCAGGTTTCTCTGTCACTTGATTATTAATGGTTCCTGTCTCACCTCAAATGCATCATCTTCATGTGTAATGTTTGCCATCTGTTGGTAAATTTGTCCAATGTTAGCAGTAAGGCTCTGTTATCAGTACAGCTCTCTATCCATACTGTTAGGACGCAAACACACACACACAACACTAATCAATACATAGAATGTTTATCAACTAAAGGCAGACACTTGAAGAATTTTCATGCAGAAACAAATCAAATAGGGTAATTCGCAGCAGACATTTTGACATGTCATAGTAGGAAAAGCACAGGTGTTACAACACTGAAAAGGCTAATGGTTTCACACTCAGGTTGTACTGGCATAAACAAGTAGCCATATTCACAACCCTGAATGTAAAGGTTGGTAAATATATATATACATATGTTTAAAAATCTATAAAATACATTAAAACCTTAATGTATTTAACTGTAAAAATGCTCATGTGTCTTCTCAGAATTTACATTATTTTAATCCACACCAACCTCACAGCAAATCAGTAACTGTGGTGCAATCAGAGTGTAGATTCTCTAAAGTAAATTTTCATTCACAGATATTCAGTTTTTTTACAATTTTTGACATGGAGCTGAAGACAACAGTATTGCACTGAAAATGGATGTTTGCATAATATGTATTATCTCAGATGAGTAATTAAAATTTTAGGACTTATAGCCAGAGCGCAGCTTTAGATCCTCAGGCAAGGCTCTTCTGGTTGTTCCTAAGTTCCAACCCAAGCCTAAAGGTGACTGGGTTTTTAGAGACAGGGCCTCTCAGCTCTGGAACGCCCTGCCTGAGGATCCGAGGCTGCAGAAACATCTTTTAAATCACTTCTTAAAGTGTATATTTTTTGAAAAAGTCTTTTATTAATGTCATCCATTTGTTTTAACTTTTACTTCTAATATGTTTTGTCTATATTCTTGGGTGTTTTATTCTGTTTCATTCTCTGTACTTTTAGTGCCCTGGTCTTATATGATTTTATTGTGCTGGATTGTTTTATCTTGATTTTCCCATAAATCACATTGTGGCTCTGTGTGAAGGAAAGGTGAATGTCAGGTATACTTTATATCATCCAATTGTGACCATCTAGTCTGTTACAATTTAAGTTATTCATCTGATAAGCTTCCTGATTAACGGGTACAATAAATTAGCAAGCAGTCTGCTCAGAATCACTGCGACAAAACTTATCAAACTTAGAAGGACATTTACCAGTTAGGTCCCTTTCACTTTCTCCTCTAAAGAAAATTGAAGTCCCTATAGTACTCAAAAGATTAGACAGGCTATAGTGGCATTCTTTAGGAGAAAAGAAAATATCACAAGGCCAGTGTGGTTCCACTTCTGAATACCACACACACACACTAAGTTTATATAGTCGTTATTTTGTATTATTTAGGCCCAAATTTACCACACATGTCCTGAATATTACATTTGAGGACGTTATCCTAACCTCAAAAGACTAGAATATAACGTCGCTTCTCATTGGTGAAACCAAACTGTCCATCAAAAGGAGTATCCACTCACATTTAGTATTACATGTCGGGGTGGATATTTTCAGCGTGTACAGTATGCTGCAGAATTGTTGATAATTTCACGGCTAAAGGTTTTAAACAAGAATCAAGCATTTAAGTAACTAGCTACTCGTTTACTACGTTGACAGGTATGTACTGTTGAACTACCGTTAAACATCTCTGGAACGATTGTTATGAGTTCTCACGCGCACAAACACCCAGGAAGCTTATTGCAAGTACTCACTCAACTGAGATAGATTGGAACCAGCGTTTAGTAAGTCGTTACCTAGGGTTTCTGATGTAGCCCGCACCTTCTCGATGACCTTTGTCAGTCGGACAGTGCCAAAAGATAAAGTTAAGTCAGGGGTGGTGTTAGCAAGGCCAGTTGGGCACGAGCACTTTGCAGACCGGGGGAGGGGAGGGATATAGCTGAGATGAGAATTTTCTCCCACCTCGAGGAAAACGAAAGTGATTTCTATAACATTATATGACTGAACAAGTCTGTATTTCTGCCAGAATTAACGCAATATTGAGTTATTTTGGTGGGTTGAGGTCGTTTAATGTGTCGCCTTCGCCGACACTAACATTCATCATCTAGTGTAGTGCTGCGTTTCTGTACCACTGTCAATTTACAAAGAATAACAGAAATTACTTCCGATTGAAATTTTGAAGATAAAAGTTGTTAGCTGAATTGCTGTTGGGTGCCGATAGTATTAAATGCAACTACTTTTGCCAGTGTTACAGGTTTTCCGTGTTTATATATATCTACGTATAATGTATACAAGGATTTACCAACAAGGAAAAGCAGGCATCAACCAAGGAGCCCCAAGAGCCCCAGATGTAATGCTGTCTCATCTGGCCTTTGATAATTGCAAATTTGTTCGAAATATTGCTGATTTGGACCTCTTAAGTAAAATATCAACCAAGGCAATATTCTTTCAGCATTTTAGTTCTGGCCTCTTATGGGCATTTTATAAAGCCCAACACATCTATGTAGTCTGAATATGGAGGATATCTTTTTTTTTTTTTTCTGGGGGCCCTAACAGGGTAATCTGGCCATAATTTTACCATCATATTTTTGTTATAGTTGCCACACACTCTGTTGATACCTTTGATATCTTATTCTTTTTTAGTTTATTTTTCTTGTGTATTTTATTTTACTCTTTTAAAATCCTGTATATGTATCATTGTATATTGTCCTGTGTTTCTCTTATAACTTGTCTTAATGCCTTATGTCTTATGTAAAGCACTGTGAATTGCTTTGATTTTGGAAGGAGCTATATAAATAAACTTGCCTTGCCTTAAGAATTACAAAGCCAGGCTTTCTTAAAAATAGCTTTTGGGTATCTGTTTGGGATGTAATACAAATTCTGCATTAAAATAATTTTTAAGTTGAGGGCTCCTAAAACAATGAATTGAGATGTATTGAGACACATTGTGTATTGTATATTCTAATAAATGTACAATTACCATCATAATAGAGCTGAACTACAGTGGTTTATAATAAAAGGCCTGACTTGGAGGAATATCTATTGACTCGACATAATCCATTCATATTCTCTGGAGGCGCACAGTTTTTCTGAATAACCTGGAGCTTCTATGCTTTAAGGGCAAAAGTTATTATTTTGGTGACAAATAGCTATGCTTCCGGTTTCCGTGTGCCTTATTCGGTTAGACTTGATACAGCTGTGTTTAGTACAGCCAGTGCTGAACTGTTATGATGTGTCAATAAGTTAAAAAGGTGGACGGCACCAATGATGAGAGCCCCCCCCGGATACTTGTGCAGGATATTAGAGGTATGTTCAGACATCAAGGCAACGTTCATGACAGAGAACTTGTGGTTTAATCGATTTTCGGTTAAAACCCGGTCGCTGCTTTCTCAGCCTCTGAGTCAGTCACTGAAAAATTGTTATTATCGCTGCCTTGGACATGATGTCCGCCTGCTGGCTTCCCTTGAATTTGTTTGTTTCCCATCGACATTTCATTGATAACCAGTGTTATAGACCATACATTCTTGTCATTGTTACTGTTTTGTTGAAATGTATCTTCGGTACTGTTTGAAATCGCCGTGTAATATAAATGGGAAAGCAACTGTTTCTCAGTGAGGTGGTATGACCCCCCCCCCCCCCAATCCGCATCAAATACATAGCTTAAACCTGCGTTGTATGTAAACGAACTGCTGCAACAGCACAAACAAATGTTTTGACCACACTTTAGTCAGTGAGTTTTGTTAGCAGTTGTTCAAGAGGTTAATACTGTTTGGAAACCATTGCATGTTAAAGCCGTGACACGTCCAGTTAGCAGGCTGTAGAGCTAGCAAGCTAACTAGCTACTTTTATTCCTAGTAACACTGCTAGGAAATGGAGCTACTGCTCAGCAAAACGTTGCCCACAGATGCATGTGCCCGGACAGAAAATCCCCAGTTTAATTAACCATTGTGGATGTATTTTCCTCGGAGTGGGAGACATTTCGACGACATTGTCACCGGAGAGTTTGACAGGAGTGAAATATCCCCACTACTGTACTGTACTTAGGTTTTCTCACCCAAACCAAAGCAAGATGGACTCTCTCATTCGGTTTGTCTGTCTTGTCAGAGCTCAGAGCGACATTTTGCATGGAGATGAAAATGTGTGTTTGGAGGTAGGATGCCGTTAGGTAGACAAACGGATCGTTTATTGTACCTGACAAATCATGTACTGTTATTGTGCGTGCGAAGCTCGATACAGTAGCTCAAGACTTCGTTCCCAACGCAGACAGTCCGATCGGGCGTCAGCAGTTTTACCTGAGAACACAACTAACCCGCTGCGTAGCAAAATACTCACTGGAGCTGTAACTGCTTAATTTAAGCTGTTTTATAATGTGTGAAATGCATCCAGTGGTCGCAGGGTTTTGGCCTACCTGCTTTGGTTTTGGCCACAAGGGCGGATCGACTGCACGATTAAAATGATCAGTAATCAGATCAGACAAAATGTCCCACCGTACTTTGAAGCTGATGAGGTCTTGTGCTATGCAGTGTCACTCACTAAGGCTATATTAAAGTTGATTTGCACACATTCTCCTGCAGCCGAGCTCAGGTTGTAGGGAAATTGTTGCAGATATGACAGTATAACGCATGACTGAGAGTGGTGTCTTGTATTTTATAGGTCATCGTCATTGCATGACAAAGGCAGTGGCAGATTCATCTACATCACTCATACTGCATTTCCATAGTTTTTTCTTCAGTAAGTATCCCTGTTTCCCACTTGATATTCATAAATACAAACACTAGCATCTAGTCTGGATAATGTCCAGAAGAATACAGTCATTAAATCATTTATTCATTGATTGCTAAATTTCGTTTGTGTCAAGTTTAGTAGACATCCAGAACAAGCACAAACATGTTGAGGAAAAAAAACCAACAAAGCAACAATATACAGATATGTTCTTTTTATTTATGTTCAGCAATTCAGCTGATTTGTATGTATATAGAAAATCATCAAAATGTACTGCAGCTAATAATGAGAGAACAGGAATGCGATAAGGTGCATATTTTCGATACAGCCCTCTCTTGATTTTGTTAGAGAGACAAACTTGAATACAGTGCATCAAGGTGACAGGATGCCAGGTGCAATTTTACCCTTCTTAACTTATTTACATTTTGACAGTGTTATGCTGAATGAATTATAATTAGTAGAATAGTAGAATAAGCTTAGTCAAGTACAGGACACTCAAGGGTCAAAGATACACTGCTCATACAGCAAATCCAGTTATTGTACATTGGTGTCTCCATAATATTTATGAAATCTTCAGTTTCCCTTATTCTTTATGTAACCATTTCCTCTGAAATGTGGCAACATGACAGAATCAAAGCATATTTTACTTATAAATCACTTCACATAACTATTGAATTGATTGCCTGCAGCAGTTCTTGAGGTCTGCGGCTAACCGACCACTTTCTGTTGTGACTTTGCTCATTATCTTTTTCGCAACAAAAACTTGCCAAGGAAAGCTCTAAGAAAGCACAGAGTCTGTTAATGATCTTGTGTAGCTCTTGTAGTGACCAACCGCAGAGAAGAGCTTAATCCCCACTGGTCAACAGCAATGACATATTTTTGTATTGGAAGCCTTTTCTCTCCGTACGCTTTTTGCCATGGACGAGTCCTTAGTTGTGGAACTTCTTCTCCTCTCTCGTTGGGTCATTTGATATTTTTCACAAGTGGGGCTTGTGTGTAATGGAGTTTTTTTTTTTTTTTTTTACTTTGCTTTCAATTCAGACAATAATGGAACTAATGATTTTTCTTATAACAGAGCAAGGTTAAAAAAAAAAAAAAAAAAAAAGGTGGGGGCTGTGTAACTCCCTACTTGCTACCTATTGCACTACATTCAGGGTCTGTCGTTTTATTTATGAATCCAAATTCTCATTGGGAAACATATGCTTTAAATTGTGCCCTCAAAAGTTCCCACAATGGGGGAAAAAAAGGCAAAAATGCAAAAACGCAGTGTCCAATGGCTGGTACACTTCTTTTTGCTAACAGTCCCAAAAATTGATAACGCGTATTTGTTACATGTGAAAATTACAGTGATGGTTTATGTCCATAAACTCAATTTCACTGTTTGCCGCTCAGTGATTTTGTTCAGTAGTCTCAAACTACTTTGTAACAGTGATTTTGAAATATAGTTGTATTTGTGAATATTCTGACTATGCTTAGATCAGGGGATGATATCATAACTGAAACTAAAGATCTAAGATAAATGTCACTCTATTGTTTCGTCTGCAGTTCATGATATTAGAGGTTGGTATTGCTTATGTGTATTGTTGACGTTTTGGAGATTCACCCAAACTGCATTGATCACCTGTTGCCTGCAACTTATGTCTTAATGGCTCAGTGTGACTGCAGGTCCTTTAATCATTTTATTCGGGAATATTGACAGACTGATCCTCCAACAAAGTGCCAAACATATCCATATGTTGATCATTTTATACAACAGTCAGTCACAAATCCTGATGACTGCAACTGCTTCACAATAAGAATGCAAAAGTGTGTAGGAAAATAAGGCATAGGAGAAAATGATTAGAAATTACAATTGACTGTAATGATTTCTTTGCGGACTTCTCAGTTCTTATTGTCGGTATTTCAGTGCAGCTCTGTAACCTTTTAGACCATGATATGATGTGCGTGGTATCTAATAAAAAGTCAATAGAAAGTCCACCAACTATAAATGACCAACCTTTGCGGCTCTTTTTCATAGGTCCAACAGTAGGGGGATTCTCCAAGGCAAGTTAAGAGAGAAAATAAGCATAGTAAATTAAGGCTGATGGAATGATGGTCAGTGGGGGGATAATTTGGCTTCTTTACTTGCTCTCTTGCTCATGTTAAATTAAACCAAATATAGACAGAAGCTGTAAGTCAGAGGTTTAAAGAGATCTTTAACTGTAAATCAGCCTAATTTATAGAGCATTAATTTGTTTCGGAGACATAGGGATGAGTCCTCAATTTGGTGTTTTATAATTTTTTCTATTACAGCTGGAAGCCAGTAAAGTGACTTACACAAATTCAGACCATTTTGCTGTTGCTCTGACTTTAAGATTATGTAACATGAAATTTCACTAATTAAACATAATTTATATTTTATTTTATGAAATATATATCATTGCTGGTATAACAGTGATGCTTGGTCTATCTGTAGGTCTAAATGGGTTGTTATTGTAATGTGTACAAATATGCACTTGATTAGAAAACAGTAACTGTAATTTCTTTTAAAAAATCCACTCTTATTTTTGCAAAACTGCTTGAAGTCATTAAATGTTCTGTCCAGCTCATGCACATTACCAATAGTTACATCTGACACTAGCTGTTGTGCCATTAGGTATCTCTGCTTCCATAAGACAATCATGAATCACGTTAGGATGCATGTTTTCACTATGCATTTTTTATATAGACACGGTCTTAAGGTGTGCCTAATTCTTTTTTTTTTTTTCTTTTTTTTTTTTTTAGGTGCGGTAGTACCATGAAGGGTGGAGGAAGGGGTAAGGAGCCACCTGTTGCAGGGGAGGTCACTGGCAAGCGCCCCAAACGTAAATGCCTACAGTGGCACCCACTTCTCTCCAAAAAGGCTCTGGATTTCTCTGAGGAAGAAGAAGAAGAGGATGAAGAGGATTTGGAGAAGGTGAGTATGTTTTATGGATTGACAGGTCCATGAACTGAACAACAGATCTTTCAGTTTATCACTTAAATGGGACAGAAAACATGGTACAGCATTGCATCTAAAGGTTTATTAAATTGTTATCAGCAGCCAGTGTTGTGTGGCCAGGACCAGGGGTCACAGATGGAGTGTGGAGGCACAACAGAGGAAGTGGAGGAGGACTCAAATGAACAACGAGCACGGCGGCCAATGAATGCTTTCCTCCTCTTCTGCAAACGCCACCGTTCTCTGGTGCGGCAGGAACACCCTCGTCTGGACAACCGCGGGGCGACCAAGATCTTGGCTGATTGGTGGGCTGTGCTTGAGCCCAAAGAGAAGCAGAAATACACTGACATGGCCAAGGAGGTCAGACTGCTTTCTCACTCTTACACCTTTACTAACATTATTTCTAACTCTCTTATAGTAGCCCCAAAGTAACTTGTCAGCTTGGTAAATTATTTTCTTTAAAGAGCTGGTGCAACGTTGTTGGTGCCAAGCTCGTCTTATAGAGAGCCAAACCTGCTGAACTCCCTTCTGCCCCAGAAGTAAAGAAAACATCATTCAAAATCCCATTGACATTTGTAACGACTAATAACTAAACATACTGCACTGGAACAGAGCTTTTCTCAAAAGTATGTCTTGTGCTTCGCTTCATACGTTTAGATAACGTTGGAAGTTTTTTGAAGAACAATCCAATATCACTAATTCCATATTTATGTTTTTTAGTGGCCTTTGAAAAGCTCTTTTGCCCATAAGCTCTAGATGTTTGCAGGCTAAACATCATAGCTCGACAGAGGATCCATAAGCAATCAAGGGGTCATGGTTATTTCATACATGTCTTTAATACCAGCAGGACAGAGAGGACTAAACACTGTAGAAGCTTTTAGACAGCCGAGATTGCGTCTAGAAAGTTGAAAAAATAACTTTATAAAATGGGTAGGCATATGTTGCTACCCAAAACAAAGGTCCAGTTTGGTAGTTAGTTTATATAACATTAGTTAAGATATGTACACCAAATATGTGAGTGTCTCTTATATGGGGAGTAGTGACTTTAGGCCCTGTTCATACCTGGCATTTAACATGTGTCTCAGATGATCCGATCCCAGGTCGACAGCTCTAAAGGATATCAGTTCACACCTGGCATTAGAATGTCTCTTCACATGTGTCTCGAGTGACCACTTGTGATCGGATCTCACTTCCCACTGTAGATGCACATAAACACGTACATGATTTCCATTTGCACAGACCAAATACATTCTTGTTTTTAACTGGCTTTTAGACATTTTTTAGCTGTCATTGATAAAACCAGCTTACGCGATTTGTATGACTTGTATTTGTTTACCAGTGAGTATGTACATCTGCTTACGCAGAGGACTTCAGTTGAGTCCGTCAATTTGGCCCTGGACACATTTACGTTCACACTCCTAAAAGAATATGGCCACATGCGGCCCAGACCACCTCCTCCGGTCTGGGCGATCGGCTCTCAATTCATCCTCAATGCATCTTGGGTGCTCTTGCACCAGTACTTAGAGCTTACCACTTGTGATTGGATCACCCAAGACGCATATTAATGTCAGGTATGAACAGGGCCTTTACCAAAATGTAATGATAGTTGGTGGGTTGTTTATATAAGCTGCCAGGCCACTGTCCATCAAATCTGATCAAACCACACCCACACAGTCCCGATGAAGCAGATTAATTTTGACTGTAAAACTCTTGATAAATCTATCTCAGATGTTTTTTTCCTGAACTGTTGCTTACTTAGTAATCAATATTTTATGATATAGAGAAATAGATAAATGCTTTGATTTATATTTGATGGTTTGAAACCAAGGGCTTTAAGATTTTGCTTGTAACCAAATCCATTCTGGATGTTCTTTCAGTACAAGGATGCCTTCATGAAGGCAAACCCGGGCTACAAGTGGTGTCCCACCACCAGCAAACCAGTTAAGAGTCCTTCCTGTCAGCCAGTCAGCAATCCCCGCAAAAAATTTTGGTCTTTCTCTTCCAACTCATCCAAGGACTCCACCACTGCCAAAAAAGTGCCCAAAACTGACAGCATGCCACAGTTAAACTTTGCCATGGCAGGTATGTAATAAAAGATCGTTAGTTCTGTGTAACATGACAAAATTTAGGATCGTTCTTGTAACTACTGTCATTCATTGTCAGATCCTACTAAGATGGGAGGACTTAGCATGCTGCTGTTGGCCGGGGAACATGCCCTCACAAACAGGGAGGTAGGTCACTGTTGCAAGCCACCCATGGGTGCATCCTTGTAATGTACCCATGGGGTTATCTGTAGCACAAAAAAATTATAATTTTTTTTTTTTTTTTTTAATTATGCTTTTTAGTTAACCCCAGTATTGTTTACCTCTCTAGATCCCTTCCAGCACTAAACCTAGTTTACCTGACACAGCCAGCGAAGGGAACTGCTTTCCAGGGGATAATGAAGAGGTTTGTGCTGAATCTATATTTCTCTTTCTCCTATTATTGTCCTGCAAAAACAGGTCATTAATGGGGTCTAACTAGACTCAGATGTGTGGAAAGTAAAAAAAAAAAATGTAGTAACACCCGTTGTGTGCACATCACCATTGTAAAAAACAAAATAACACCTTGTCCTGCACATGAAGTGTTGCAGTAGCCTGTGGAGGAAACTACATTTACTTAACTACTGTACATGTACTTTTTGTACTGTACTGTTTCCATTTTATAGCTTTAGTTAATATTTAGTTTGCAGTTTCAGTTTACATGTTAACGCTTCAATAATTAAAATCTAATAATGTAATCTATGTTATTCTGAAATTGGCCACTCTGCATGAGTACTTTTACTTTTGGTGTTCTGATAATTTCAAATCAATGGTTTTTCAAAACAAAAATTGTCTCAAAGAATTGTACACTTTTACTCGTGTGTGCTTTTCTCAGTTTCCCCAAGATTAATGATTTGACTGGCTGAACCCACTTGACACAGACTTATTATTTAATAGCTTACAGCAGAACTGACTTTTTTTGCCCATCCTATTTCAATCTACAGATGTTGTCTGGGACAATACCAAACAGAGTGCTTGATGTTACTGAAAGCAGGGTCAAGTCTGCCCTTTCCCCACTGGCAGAGGTATGACTTAATTTCAGTTCATGAAAGTTGCACCATTTATTAAAACTGAGTTGACTGTATCTGTAGACTACTGTATGTCTACAATGTTTCTAGCTACTCTATGCGAATATTGGCAAAAAAAACGATCTGCAAAGACATTTTAGCACCACCTTAGGGCCAAAATTTTAGTATTGCACACAAGGTATCACATAATCTAACGGCCATGAAATTTTGTGAAAAAATACAATGTGCTTTGAAAAAATGAGAAGTATTCACTTCTCAGGAAAGCAATGCATGATGTCAACCTGCCAGTCAGTATTAACAAACAAAACACTAGGGACCTGTAGCACCAAGTGAGTTGGTGGGTTATCTGGCTCTCTTTCGGGCTTTTTCAGGCATTAACTGCCTACCCTCTCCTCTCGCCTCTCCTCTTTACTTTGTCAGCAGAAACAGTCTGACATTACTTTTAATTTTTTAATGTCCATCACATATTCATAATAGTTTGTTCAGCAGACAAAAAAAGCAAGCAAAGCATTTAATATTTGGAAATTATTTCTAGTGTTTGTGCAGCTTCTTATTATATTTGAATCATTTGATTATATTTTATATATTTTTCAGCTTGTATAATCTCACTTTTGCTGTCACTATAACCAAATTATCCCGCGGGTATCCCTTTTTCATCTCTTCAGTTAAGTACTTAACCCACAGTTCTGAGGATGTTGCTGGTAACTAAAAACTGTTTCAAAACTGTTTCACATAAACATAGTCATAGCTGGATAGGCGAACACAGAGTAAACGGTTCCAGTTGGTAACCATCTTCGTGACACCGGTTATTCAGGTACACTGATGTTAGGTTCAGTAAAGCCAGGTAACCTACAGAGAGCCAGACTAAGCTGAATGCTTTTCGTGGTACAGGCCTTATGTCTAATCTTTCCTACAATAAAAATAAACTAGGTGAAATTTTTTTTTTGTAGAAAGTGAATATTCCTGAATAACAATAGTATCTGCAGAAAGCTACGCAGTGCGATCTTTTAAAAAACACAACAGGTGACGAAGCATGTTACTGTATATTCACAGTCATCTCTGTCAGCGGCACCTGAAGGAAAACCATGCAGACAGTCCGCTCTCTTCCAACTTGCTGAGGTAAGACATTTGACATTTTGCACACAGTGCATGTTTAATAACACACTGCAGCTTTATTTGATATCTGGTGAGAATGTCTAAATATGAAAAATACAGATTTGATCCCTTCATAAACACTTTTGTCCATATACTCATCAGTAAATTTTATAGTTCAAAAAAATAACTTTAATGTATGGCAAAATTAAGTGTGTACTGCAGTTTATTTAACAATGTATGGTGACAGATGCACAGATTAAAGATCACATTCAGTTGAAAAAAAAAAAAAGCTATAAAATATAGGACATCACAAAATACTGAATTTCCTCCCTTGACATGCTTTGCCAGGCAACTGTCTTCAGTTGCTGCATGTTTGTGGGCCTTTCTACCCTCAGTATTGTCTTCATTAAGTGAAAAGCATGCTCAAATGGGTTGAGGTCAGGTGACTGGCCATTGAAGAATATTTAATTTTTTTTGCCTTGAGAAGCTCATGGGTTGCTTTGCCTCTGTATTTAAATTCATGAAGACGTCTCTTGATTGCAGACTTTGCCAATGATACAGCTATGTCCTCAAAAGTGTTCTTGACCTGGATAGATGTTGTGAGGGGTTTTTCTTCACCAAGGAAAGAATTCTTTGATCATCCACTTTAGTTTTGGTCTTCCGTGGTCTTCCAGGCCTTTTGGTGTTGCTGAGCTCACCAGTACATTCCGTCTGTTTAAGAATGTGCCATATTGTTGATTTGGGCAATGTAAAACTTCTGCCATCTGTCTGATAGGTTTGTTTTGTTTTTTCAGCCTAATGATGGCCTCCTTCATTTGCATTGAAACCTCTTTGGACTGCATATTGAGAGTTCCCATGAACAGCTACCAAATACAAATTCATCACCTGGAGTCAACTCCAGACCTTTTATCTGCTTAATTGGTCATGAAATGATGAGGGAACATATGGCCATGAAACTGATCAGTTGTCAGTTGTCCAATTACTTTTAAGCCTCTGAAAATGAGGAACTATATATAAAATCCTAAAAGTTTTAATGCAGTATTTTTGTTAAACCTCTTGAATTAAAGCTGAATGTCTACACTTCAGTCACATCTTGATGGCTTTGTTTCAGATCCAGTGTGTTGGTGTACATCGGCAGAATTACGAAAATTGTGTCACTGTCCAAATACTTAAGGACACGACTGTATTATAACTGATCATTTGTATAAATCTGTGTCACGTGCTATCAGTAGATTTACATATGAATCTACATAAATATCTGCTCAGCTCAGAAAAGATTTTGTTCAGTGCACACATTTTTTTTTTATTGTCCCCAGTAGGAGGTACAGTATAAAGCATTTCAGTCATAGCAAGATTATTAGAAAAAATATAGAAATTATATACAGTGCAATTTCTAGAAACTTCTGTTCAGTTTTAGAAAAAAACAATAGAAATTAGAGATGGAGTATTAGGAGCATAGATTGCTGTCAATTAACACTGAGTTTTTTTGTGTCTTGTGTTTGGTAAGATGTGCTTAGCGTCTGAAGCCGGAAAGATGGACACAGTTGTATCTCAGCCAGAGGACAGCTCCTCTGCAGCCTCCTTCCAACAAACTACAGTCAAGGCAGAAATCAAGGAGGAGAAAGCAGACACTGACAACTCTCCTCCCTCCTCTCACACATCAGCCCTCTTACCTTCGCTCTCCTCTCTCACTTCTACCTCCACTGATGCCAATCCCCCACAACTCAGCAGCCAAAATGCTTGTGTCAAAAAGAAGAGCAAGAAGAAAGAGATGGCCAAGTCAAATGATAACAGTGAGATCCATTGCACAGCAAAGAAGCTCATCAAAAAGTGTAACCATGCAGAATCAAACGTGGACAGTGTTTTCAGTACGATTGAAGCAGTGGCCAAAGGGGCCTGGAAGGACACTGAGGAGAAGCCCAAGAAGAAGATCCAGAGCAGTCCTAGTGGTGGGAATTCTAGTTTTCCCAAAAAGAAGAGTAAGCCTAAAGTCAGGACCTTTGTTAAAGAAAAAGAGGACAAGATGGATGAAGACAGTGGGCAGTGTGGACAGTACAGTTCCTCTGAGGTGGAGATGAAGGACGAGATGACATACGTTAGTCCCAGGACAGAAGCAAATATAGGAAGCACAGACCCTCATGGCAGCATGGCAGAACTTCATCACTCCCCCTGCAGCCCCTCAACTGCTAAGTTCAAAGAGGAGGACAAGGGGAAGGAAAGGCAGAATGAAGTGACCTGTGAGTCTAACACAGAGAACCGCGGCTCAAGGAAATCAGAACGGAGCTGCAAAGGAGCTTTGTATAAAACACTCGTTTCTGAGGGAATGCTGACTTCACTGAGAGCCAATATTGACCGAGGTATCCATGTTGATTCAAGGGCAAACTAATTAATAAATGAGGGAGGCATCATCTGGTCTGTGTATGATATGTGGTTAATGAATGTAAATGAATAAACTTTTCTTCTTTGTTTGAATTGTTGTACATGTGTCTGCAGGTAAAAGAGGTGCTTTCCGTGCTTCTGATCATGATGCAAACTGGTGTGATGACAGCTGGACAGTTCCACAGTTGGGACCTAACAACCCCAAGAAGCTGAAAAAGTCCAAGTCCAAAGATGAATCTTCACAGGGGTGAGTCAGGTCTCCTCTTAGTACTTTGTACCATTCTGTGTAGCATAGAGTACAGTAATTTTTCAGAGTATTGATAGAATAGTATATAATATAGTATATAATTTGTGTGTTTACATGATAATAGATCTTTTTTTAACTGTTTTTTGTGTACTTTGTGTTATATCTGAAATATGTGACAATATACAGTTAAAGTACATAAGTATTTGGAAAGTGACATTTTTTTGTAATTTTGCCGATGTACACCACCACAATGGATTTGAAACAAAGCCATCAAGACGTGATTGAAGTGTAGACTTTCAGCTTTAATTCAAGAGGTTTAACAAAAATATCACATTGACTGTTAAGGAATTACAGCCATTTTTATACATAGTCCCTCATTTTCAGAGGCTCAAAAGTTGACTGAACCAGATCGTCAGTCAATTGTCCAATTACTTTTGAGTCTCTGATAATGAGGGCCTATGTATAAAAATGGCTGAATGATTTTGAATTACAGTTGAAAGTACACTTCAATCACATCTTAATGGCTTGGTTTCTAATCCATTGTGGTGGTGTACAGAGGCAAAATTACGAAAATTGTGTCACTTTCCAGATACTTATGTACCTAACAGTATATTGTTTATTACATCCACTAAACTATTGGTCATAACTGAGAATAAAACCCAGGTTAAAAAGTACTGTAATTTCACTTTAATATTATATGCATTGGTCAGTCATTTTAATCCGATAAGCAGCGCACATGTTTGTACACAGTCAATTATAATTATACCCCCCAATAAGCTTTCAGTGTACTCACAGGTCCTCCGGTAATTTAAATTCCATCAGTAAAGACACTTTGCAATTTAAAATTGCATTACTGAGTTTTTGTATATCGAGTTGTGTTTTCTGTTACTGAGTTTCATCAGCTGAAGAAGTAAATGGGAAAAAAAAAGATTCTGCTAACCTAATACCAAAATTAAAGTGTTTTTACAAACATGCAACTTCAGTTCATTCATGTTATTAACGGAACAAGAATAGGTCAAAACCTAGTATATGGCTGAAATGCCCTTACTCTGTTTGCTTCTCTCCCATTCTCTGTGCTCACACGTACAGTAATTTAATACAGCCAAATTCCAAAAGCTGTTCTCATTTACATATTTTTCTGTTT
The DNA here is from genome assembly GCF_016859285.1 of Xiphias gladius. Classification (NCBI taxonomy): domain Eukaryota; kingdom Metazoa; phylum Chordata; class Actinopteri; order Istiophoriformes; family Xiphiidae; genus Xiphias; species Xiphias gladius. Next base: position 26,695,671 of record NC_053416.1, on the reverse strand, counting down.
CTGTTGTCAGTAAACGCAACAACTATGAAGTAGTGACTGAAACAAGGCCCATTAAGACTACATGCTAACCAGCCGTCACTTCCAAGCCATTTCTAAGCTGCTATTCTGCACTGCTAAAATTCTGATTTTATAACAGCAATGTTGTCAGGCAAAATCACCATACACATAAGTTAAAGACAATGGCTGTGCTGTGATTTCAATTATATTTACTTGTCAAATGATCACTCGGAGAGGAAGTTAGAAGCTCGTTCACATCTGTGTCAGCTGCCGTGTGGTCAATTGAATGAGAGGGATGTGCTGGTGGAGGGAAAGCCCAACTTCGCACTCATGGGGCAATATCGGCGACTCTCTTTTCATGGAGAAGTAGCTTAGGTTTGTCCAAAAAGTTGCTAGATTTGTCTCTATTTGCTGTTGTGAGGAAGAGTCGTTAAAGGGGTCTGAAAAGTCGGTAAATCTAGCGACAAAGGCGCTAAGTTAGCAACATTGGCTGTAAATTCCCACCCTGATGACGCAATAGAAACTTTTTGCACCAAGTAATTTTTAAAGAGCAATCGCCAATGGGGAAACTCTAACACCCGGCCGGCCGACCAATGGTGTAATCTAATTACTTAGTCACGCAGCATTCGGCTGACCAGTGGTGTAACTTTATTACTCAGTTAGTTAGTCAGTTGCAGATATTCGTGTTTATAGGGCTGGCCCAGCTGTTGCTGTCCAGCCAAAAAAGAGGAAAAACCAAACATTAGGAGAGCAATACCCTACAAGCTCATCAATGTGCTGTTGTAATGCCATGTTACAGTTCATCTTGTCTTGAGCTTTGCATAGCCAATTTTATGTGTATTGAACATGTATTTAACAGGTATCTTGCAGAAACCAGTCCATTTCTTACAGTAAAAGCATAACAGGCATTCTGAAAGCCTAACGATCAAGCCAAATGAGTAGTTAGCAAGTGTCTGTTAAAATAACTCAATTACCAGTAAATATTATATTAACAGTCATATTAATATTAATATTAAATTAAATAATATGATAAGCTTGCTGGTGATTAATGGCTCTCCTTGCAGATATCGTATACACAGTCAGCTCCTATACTTTACTAATAGCTGAAATTCTGCTTAGATTGTTGAAATAGGGCAAATACTTTATCACTGACCCCCTTTGTAATATCATTCTTTTCAGAATGTGGCTTTAGGCTGTAGTTTTAGGCTTTACTGATTATATGCTTAATGTATGTAAACTTTGAACTTCACTTGTCAGCCTAGGAAAACTGGAGGAGGAGTTTGAAAAGAAATTTAACAGCCTACCACAGTATAGCCCAATGACATTTGATAAGAAGGGTACTAATATCGCAAAGAAGAAGAAGACTGACGGTTCCACTCTCCAAGAGGAAACCTCTAAAGTCGGAAAAGGTAAGATTTCTCCACTGAATAAACACAATGACTAGTTTTAATATCCTGTCATCTCATCCATGGCCAAATCTGCACCTGTTTATATAGTCATGTTTTTCACAACTGTGGTGTTCAGGACCAGTTCTCTCTTTGTTAAAACAAGACATTTGGACTCCATAACACAGCATTTCCATGCTCTTTTTTTCTTTGTTTTTGTTTTTTTTTGTTTTTTTTTTGTTCTTTTTTTTGCTATATCAGGGCCATCTCCATCTCAGAAAAAGACTTCATTCCACAAGATTGTTAGGAAGCACAAACACAAAAAGGAGAAACCAGGTGCAGTGGACAAAGGTGAACTAGAATGTTGATGTTTGTGCGTTACATATTAGGGGTGTAAACATTTTCAAAGGTATTTAACAGATTAATTAACAGTTACCCATTACCAATGCAATCAAAACCAACAAAATGTTATAGTTTAAAATTTGAAACAAATGAGGTGAAAATAACACATCTATACAAAGCAGTTTAAATATCTAGTTTATTGTTTTAAAATTAAGTTTGGTTGAAGGGCAAATTGAATTAGAAAAATAACCATCATATCACAAAAAGAGGCCATTATTTGGAGTAACAAGGCTGAGCTACCCAAAATTCATTGAGAAGTAAAAAATATGTAATTTATTTATAGACTTATATTTTTCAACTTGCACTATTTATACTTTAAAGAATATGTATGTTTATTTTAGTAATATGTATTATTATTAATAATAATTTGATTATTCTTAATGAATATTTGATAAGAATTACCTGCTGGGGCCTATGTGCAAACAATAACTTTCATCTGGATAAATTGCAATAATAATAAACAAATGAATAAAGAACTTTGTAACTTAAGTCCTTATTAAGAGTACTATAACATACTGTATTTGTGCCATTGGTTTTCATTACTACATATGTGCAAAGATCAGATCATTGAAATCTATTCCTATGAACCGTTTTTCAACAGCTGGGCTACAGAGTGATTCCACCATGCTGGATTCAGCTTCAAAAGCCAAATCACGTGCCCCTGTTGCCACAATGTGCCCAGATGTCCAGGGCACAACTAGTGTGGAGATGCTAGTTGGTAGCCAGAAGAGGAAGGCTAGGAAGACCAAGATCACACACTTGGTGCGCACAGCTGATGGCAGTGTGTCTCCAGCTGAGGGTGAGTGAATTATTGATTAGTCAGTGTGGGATTAGATGGATCTGTCTTATGTCTAAAAAGTGTAAAATTTAGCCAAACTTTCTCACTGTACCTTAAAAATATGTTAGTGCTGTAATTTGAACAATTTTGAAAATATTGTTTAAAAAATACAAAAGTTCTTACTAGATAATGTTTTTTTTGTTGTTGTTGTTTTTGTTTTGTTTTTTGAATTCGCAATCAGTTTACGCCTCCTTTATAATCCCTATTTTAGGAACATTTATGGGAAATGTTGTGTGTATATGTGTATATATATGTGTGTGTGTATGTGTATATATATGTGTGTGTGTATGTATATATATGTGTGTGTGTGTGTATGTATATATATATGTGTGTGTGTATATATGTGTGTGTATGTATGTATATATGTGTATATATATATATATATATATATATGTATATATGTGTATATATATATATATATAATATATATATATGCAGGGAGGTGAATGATATAGTGTTTTTCCTATTTGTAAATAAGGTGTAGGTAATACATGAATAATAAAAACAAAAAATATAGGTGTCAAAAAGCAGGAACCAACAAACCACAAACACCTGACCAGTTAATATACTGAAAATGACCCTACCCTTCTGAGGTGTGTGCATGGATTACAACTGCCGATTCTGAGTCGACTGTGGAAATCTTGACTCGGGGAAAACCTTATTTGTTTGTGAAATAATTAACAAGTTCCTGTATCATAGATCTAAAAAAGAATACTGTACATATGTTTTTTGTTATTTATTTATTTATTTTTTGTTTGTTTTTTGTTTCTGTTTTTTTTATACAGAGGACAAAAGTAGAGACCTGAACCAGGAACAGGATAAGAAGCCATTTCACCAACAGAATTTATGCAATGAAAAAGGGTGCTACAGTAATCCCAGAGCAGAGGAGGCAGAGAGGAGCACCGTACCGCAAGAGCTACCTGCATTCTTCAGCTTGGCAGCCCTCGCTGAGGTAGCAGCCATGGAAAACGTTCACAGGTGGAGACACAGCCTAGTTTATACACAATACTGTTAAATAGATTCCAACATAATCTAAAGTCAGTGTAGTGTATGCTTTTCTTATACTCTACAAAGGTTGTCATAATCCTACATGTTATAATCCACATCCACACATTATTTACCATCCAAGACAGTCTAATTATAAGACATCGTAAACATTAAAAATACTCACTGGCATTACCACTTGGTAGGCAAACAAACTGGATCTGAAAAGAGGACCATGTGCTATCCACTGCAGCCATAAGGATAAGAACAGGCTACTTCCTATCACAAGTGCTGCCACAGTAGTTAAACTGCACTACTGAAATGTGTCATTAGAGGGAACACTTTAACCCTAAATAACAGTCCATTACAGTTTTGCTGATAAGCACAGGCTTTGGCTTATTTTGTGATCGGTCTACACTTATTATTAAGTGAATAGGTTATTCTTTTGTATTAGCTAGATTGAAATACAAACTTGATTTGTTAAGTTTTACTTAACATACCAGTCAGTTTTACAACTGTTACAACTGCCAAGTCATGCGCAGATAGTCTGCTTTTCCTCACTTACTGTATTTGATTTAAAAATCACGATGTGTCAGTCTGAATTAATTTTGGTGTGAAAACTTATACAATTTGAATACAATTCTGAATTAAATACAAATTGTAAAGCGCTTTGTCTGTTAATGTAGAAAAGTACAATATTGAGTGAGGTCCATAAGTATTTTGACAGTGACACAATTTTTGTAATTTTGCCTTTGTACACCACTATAATGGATCTGAAACAAAGCCATCTGGAAGTGATTGAAGTAATTTTGCCTTTGTACACCACCACAGTGGATTTGAAACAAAGTCGTCAGGATGTGATTGAAGTGTAGACATTCAGCTTTAATTCAAGGAGTTTAACAAAAAATATCAAATTAACCGTTTAGGAATTATAGCCATTTTTATATATAGTCCCTCATTTTCAGAGGCTCAGAATTAATTGGATAATCGAGAATTGATCAGTTTCATGGCCAGGTGTGTTCTGTTCTCTCTTTATTTCCTGACAAATTAAGCAGATAAAAATGTCTGGAGTCAATTTCAAGTGATGAATTTGCATTTGGTAACAGTTCATGGGATCTCCAAATAAGAGTCCAAAGAGGTGTTGATGCAAATCAGGGAGGCCATCATTAGGCTGAAAAAACAAAACTGTGGAGAAGGAAAGGAATGGCTAATGGTCCAAAGAAGATCACATCATTTGTCAAACATGGTGGAGGCAGTTATGGCATGGCCATGTAAGGCAGCCAGTGGAACTGGGGTCACTGGTGGTTAATGACGTGACTGCTGATAAAGTAACAGGATGAATTCGGAAGTGAATAGGGCTATACTGTCTGCTCAGATTCAACCAAATGCAGTAAAACTGATAGGACTGTGCTTCACAGTACAGATGGATTATGACCCAAGACATACATACCGTGAAAGAGACCCATGAGCATCTCAAGGCCAAGAAACAGAATCTTCAATGGCCAAGTCACTCACTTGACCTCAGCCCAACTGAGCATGCTTTTAACTTACTAAAGACAAAACTGAGGGCATAAAGACCCACATACAAGCAGAAACTGAAGTTGGCTGCAGTAAATGCCTGACAAAGCATCTCAAGGGAGGGGACTCAGCATTTGGTGATGTCCATGGGTTCCAGACTTAAGGCAGTCATTGACGGCAAAGGATTTTCATCCAAGTATTTAAAAAAAGCCTAATATTTGTAATTGTTAGTTTGTCCAATTACTTTTTAGCCTCTGAAAATTAGGAACTATGCATTAAAATGGCTGAAATTCCTGAACAGTTAATGTGATATTTTTTGTTAAACCCCTTGAATTAAAGCTGAAAGTCTACACTTCAATCACATCCTGATGACTTTGTTTCAAATCCATTGTGGTGGTGTACAGAGGCAAAATTACAAAAATAGTGTCACTGATCAAATACTTATCGACCTAACTGTAAGTGCAGTCCATTTACCATTTAACATTTATTTGTAGTTGTTAGAAAAGTTCTTAGAGCTGTCTCAGAGTTTTTATCTCAGGGTTTTTATGCTGGTCTCTGTCCAGTGGATCATACTTCATTATCACACCTGATGGTGCGGTTACCACCTATAAGGGAATGTATTCTGTCATCCATCTTCATGACAGTTACATTGATTTGAACACCTCTCATTGTAGTCATGGACCACTTTGTTGAATTTCATGTCAAACCATTCACCCTTTAGTTTGTGTCACAGTATGCCTCTGTGATCACACAGTATGGACAGCTGTTTTCAGGTCCCCTAATATGAATATTAACACTGTTAAATATAGTATTTTATGTGATAATCTGATGATATCTGTCAGTAGGACTTAAAGCACTGCAATGTTGAACTTTTTTTACTCTGTGGTAACATTTTTCAGAATGAAACCTGCCCACAAATGTAGCAGAATAGGTAGCCTTAAAAGGGCAATTTGTGAGATTTGATCATTAGCATAATTGAATGCCTCCAACATTCATCAGGTTGAAACAAGCAATTTACAACAAGTTTGTGCAAGTAGGAGGGTTTGCTGAATCCGACTTGGAATGCTCAAACAAACCTCACAGAGAAAATTAAGCAAGGTTTAGAAAAATAAATACGAAAAGGTTCTTGCATGAGGCCCATTGTGTCAGTTGTCATCATGTACCTTTCTCAACTTAACACTCTTAACACAACTCTAAAGGAAAAGACAGCAGGCCGAGTACTTAAAAGCAAAGCCTTATATGCTCACTGGCTATTTGAAAAAGTGTGAACACACTCTTAAATTTCCTTTTTCAGAGGCCAGAGAGGCTTGGCTGAGAGTCAGAAGAAAGAGCTTGCCCAGACTCCAGTCCTCATCTCCTGTGCTGATCAGTGAAACTCTGCTGCTGTTATGAAAAGCCACAACCTGGACATTGGCCGTGGAGCTTTACTTTCCTCAGTGGTAATCCCACGCTGAAGGGAGACTCGAACAGGAAGCTTTGGACAGACTCCACCTTCCCCTTTGTGGTGAATTTGCTTGAGCTTGGGTTCATGGTGGAGGAATGAGACCCTCTCCTCCTCCTCCCCGCTCCTCGCTATCTCAGTGTTTTCCCTTATGCCTTCCTTTGGTTTGAGGCAAGATGCCTTTCTGAAGTCCTCACCCCCTTTAGATGCTCTGTTAGGGCCTGTGGAAGAATCAAGCTGTCCCCTAGTGCATGGGTTCCTCTATAGAGATGGTTATCATGGGTTTCTTTTACACTGTTTTGTCAAATAGAGGCCATTTTTAAGGTCAAGTCTTGCAGTTTAAAAAACAGCATTTTAGGTAGGAAAAAAACCCAACAATGCATTCGTTTTATAGACGAACACAGCTTTCTGTCACCTTTTTACCTCACGCACACGCCTACTGAAGAGTTCCCTACACCTCCGGTAGAATACCTCTGTATTTGATCAGTTCTTATCCCTTCCATTCCCTCCAGCTTCAGCTCAAAATGTCTTTAACCAGGGTAAATAATCATGATTGATATGCATCCATTACCAACTATTTGCTTAGTGTTTCCCTGTGGTACACTGATGTGGTGTACCCAGAGTACAAAGAAATCATGGCTGGGTATTTGATATGTATGTTAAGATGATGCTACTGTAAGACAGTATGTGGTAGCTAAAAATAATCAAGTTAGACTGAATGTGTACGAGTACACCTGTGCATACCCTTGCACCTGAACTACAGTTGACTATAGCTGAGACTTTGTTCTTTTTATCTTTTTAGTAGTAGGTCCCTGTAAGGCTTATGAAACAGTAGGTTGGCTTAAAAACTGCTTCTTGTGATGGAGAGATCGTGTGAAAGTGATTCAAATATAGCCTTAACCCTCCCACCTAGACCCTCTGTGCCACCACAAAGCCCTCAACCAGCTTCTTGCTCAATGCCATCACAGTCCTGAAGTCAGTGTAATGTTTTCTTATCGTGAAAATGCAGTTTTTGTCAATACTTGATCTTATTGCAGTTTGCGTAGCATTTAGAAAGGTCAATTCCTTGTGTGCAACTTATTTCATGGAATAGGTTTTTGTTTGTTTATTATGTAAACACTGCACTTATTTGTAGCAGAAGTTTGAGTTGCTCTTGGCAGGGTAATTAAAATGCCTTGTCTCCACCGGTCATAGTGTTCATACTCCATAGCCTGTTTCGATAGTGTCTTCAATGTCCTGGCTAAAGTCAGCCACAAGCTCCAATGTAAAAGATTAGGATTTTGTCAGTGTAAAGGAATTATATTTTCTGTGAAATGGTTTTATTCTACGTGTCTCATAAAATGAGCAATTTGGAAAAAAAAACACTATACAGAAATAATACTTATATGATAATACTGTCAAAATCAGACCACGCTATGCTACAGTTCCTCTTAGAGCTAATGGAGACAAGGCATTTAATAATAATTTCCCCATTTGTTTCCCATTGGCCTTTTGAGATTTCACTGCCAAGTAATGGTCTACTCAGAGGTCACATTGTAATCCATGTTTTGATTTTTACAAGTATTTATATATAGATGCAACTTTGTGTTCTTTATTTTTGGCTTTGTTGTGTTAATGTTTGGTCAGAATCATTCCATTTCCATCCCTCTGTCCTGGCAATACTTAAGTTTGCAGTTTATCAGTGAGGACAAACAAGGATAGATGCAGTTAACCTGCAGGTTTGTTGCCTTCCCAAGGGTTGATGGAACCTGGAAGAGCTGCCACAGGCTAGTGGAGGCTAGTGGAGGCTAACAGAGCTACAGACTCCCCAGC